>NC_039257.1:23472606-23635382 GCF_003368295.1 Carassius auratus | reverse complement strand
GCATTTAGCTCTGTGTTATAATGGGGTGTATTGTGTGCATTTATGGCAATATTTTATTTGAAAAAAGCTCTTAACACAAGAATACATTCGTTTGTTTTGAACTTGTGACACTGTACGCGCTGATCGGAGGAGGTGATTTCAGATAGGCAGCCGCGAATATTTCATTTTCACCACAAACAGTTCAAAAACATCTGAATTTAGCTCTTGGTGTGTTCTAATTGGTGAATTGTGTGATATCGCTTTAATATTTTATTTTTAAAGCTATAAAACAAGAATAAACTCGTTTTTTTCTGAGCTCGTCATTCCACACGCTCCTGCTCAGAGCGGTGATTCATCTCTCGTGTTTCTCACGTATCACTGACCACACATCAATTATTAATGAGCCCTGACCGGTAATAATCATATATGTTGGTTTAGCTTGTCAGTGTGAATTAAATCTAAGTATTTATTTGTATTTTAACCGATTTAAAAATGAAACTAAAAGAGAGTCTCCTCCCTTTCAGTCGAATTTCCCTTTCAGGAAATTGAACCTGTAGGGGCGCATTTTCTCTCAGACAATGTAAGTCTCCAGCACATAATACTCAAACAGAGGGACAGAGTGAGATGAGATGTCTGACAGTTTTTTAATATTCTGTTATCCATACAGTGTTGTAAAGTCGTGAAACTATCCATATTTACTCAGAATGACTTTTTTTTTGTATGAAAAAAGGTTTTGAAGTGTTTGGAATTTAAAAATGCAGGACAATTAATAATTCCATTTTTACTGTCATTTAAAAAAATCACCACGACAAAACCGTTCAAGCTATCCAAAATCCATTGGCAATTTAAGTTGTTTAAAATGTTTTGGCATCATGTAGACAAAGTTTGGTGTGTATAGTGTTACTCTCCTCTGAGCAGTATGCATTAATTCACAACTAAATGTAAAAAAAAAACCACATTCAAATCAAAATAGCTGACTTCCTGTTGATCGTAGCTGATGACTGTGAATTAGAAAGTTGTCCGTCTTGATGAGAACAATTTTTGTACCGAGTTTGGTGTCTGTAGCTAAAACTAACCCCCCCACTTTTGACAAAAGGTGGCGCTATAGAGTGCCTCTTCCACGCCCTCTTATGAACTTTTGCCAGTGTCTAGTTATCATAAATACTGATATGTGTTCTGAGTTTGATGAAATTCTAAGCATGTTATATGCCTCAAAATCACCTGAGAAGTATTCCAGTTTAACATGTTGCCACGGCAACAATATTTTTAGATATCAATATCCCCCCTAGCAGATTAATATCGGCTGTGTTTTAACATTATTCTGATGAAGTTTGAAGCAAATCGAGTAAAAATAAGATGCTGAATTCAAAGCATTTTGAAAATGACACACTTCCTGCTGCCAGTTGGTGGCGCTATAACTTTGACTCCTAATAGTCACATATATGCGATCGACATCATACAACGAATAATCTGATGAAGTTTGATTAAAATCAGGAAATGTATGTGGATGGTATTAGACACTTCCTGTTTCTCATTTCTCGCCATAATTTCAACACCTCGCCACAAGAAAACCGTTCGAGATATCAAAAATCCCCTGGCAATTTTTCATCCCCAGTGTCTTGAGATCATGTTGACCGAGTTTGGCGGCAATCGAGTAAAAAACCTATGACAAGTATTTCAAATTCCAGAGCATACGCTTTTTACATAACTCTAAATAGCTGACTTCCTGTTGGGCGGAGCCTATGACATGCAATACGCAAGTTGTTCGGCACGATGAAGATCTATATGTGTACTGAGTTTCATATTAATACGTGCAAGTATGTGTGAGCTATACATCAACATTTATGACTGTGTTCCAGGGGGCGCTGTAGAGCCCCTGTGCCACGCCCGGGTCCCAGCCTCTGCAGGCTCCTTAAAGGCCACAGATTCCAAAGTGTGCGCAAACTTTCAAGAGTTTTTGAGTATGTTAAGGACCCCAAAAGCCCCCACAACTTTGACGACAAATATGAATAATAAACCCTAAATAGCCAACTTCCTGTTGGGCGGAGCCTATGATATGCAATACGAAAGTTGTTGGCACGATGAGATCTATATGTGTACCGAGTTTCATATAATACGTGCAAGTATGTGTGAGCTATAATCAACATCCATGATGTTTCCAGGGGGCGCTGTAGAGCCCCTGTGCCACGCCCGGTCCAGCTCTGCAGGCTCCTAAGGCCGCAGGTTCCAAAGTGTGCGCAAATTTTCAAGAGTTTGAGTATGTTAAGGACCAAAAGCCCCCAACCTTTGACGACAAATATGAATAATAAACCCTAAATAGCCAACTTCCTGTTGGGCGGAGCCTATGATATGCAATACAAAAGTTGTTTGTATTGATAGTTTATATATGTGTACCGATTTCGTGCGTCTACGTGCAAGTATGTATGATATATGGCCTCCTATTCCAGGGGCGCTGTGAGCCCCTGTGCCACGCCCGTGTTCAGTCTCTGCCCAGCCCTAATGGCCGCAGGTTCCATGGTGTGCCAATTTTCAAGACTTTTTAAGCATGTTAAGGGCCCCAAAAGCCCCCGAAACCTTGAAGAAAAATAATAATAATAAATAATAATAACAAATAATCCTAAGGAAAACAATAGGGCTCTCGCCCTCCAGGCTTGAGCCCTAATTAAAGCTGCAAGCAGCGATGAACGGGCCCTCGCACCCGGGCTCACCGGCAGCGAGTGGCTTTAGTTAATAGGTGAACGGTGAGAAATATGCGTTTAAACTCATAAATATAAGTAGAATATATCAATGTTTATTCCATATATGTGCCAATCTTCCTGTTGCCAGCAGGTGGCGCTATCATTATAATGGAATATTGGCCTTCAGATGTGTTCAGGGCAGGACTTTTATCGAACATGTGAGGTTTGGGGAGGATTGGACATTTTATTCCTGAGTTACAACAACATCCTATTTCATGGCAAAACAATGAAATTTGTCAGGCCGCCATGGACACGCCCTTTAACGAAACCTCAAGATCTTCGCAATTTAAGATCGCAAAAGGCTTTAGATTACACTGACCAAGTTTGGTGTTGATCTGAATAAATATCTAGGAGGAGTTCGTTAAAGTACAACCCCTGAAAATGGGCCAAAAAAACACTAATTTTGCAGAGAAAATTCCAAATAACTGACTTCCTGTTGGGATTCGGACTTCGTACCAAGAGACTTTTTCGTAGATATTGGTGTGTTACATGTGTGTACCGATTTTTGTACATGTACATGAAACATAGCTCAAGGCGCACTCCGTTTAAAGTGTATACGCACTCCGTTGAAAGTGTATAGGTGGCGCTATTGAGCCATTTTGCCACACTCGATGGAATATTGGCCTTCAGATCTGTCCAGGCCAGGACCCTTATCACACAAGTGAAGTTTGGGCAAGATCGGACATTTTATGCCTGAGTTATAACATCTTTTATTCCCATGGCGAGACATTGAACTTCATCACGGCGCCATGGACACACCTTTTAACAAAAACTCAAGATCTTCACAACTAAACATCACACAGGTCTTTAGATTAGACTGACCACAAAAAATACATTGATGTCATAAAATTTCTAGGAGTAGTTTGTCGCAGTGTAAAATATGTAACTTCCTGTTGCCAATAGGTGGCGCTATGACTATAACTGAATATTGGCATGTAGATCTGTTCAGGTCAAGAGTCTTATCCAACATGTGAAGTTTGGGGCAGATTGGACATTGTATGTCTGAGTTACAGCAACTTCCTTTATCATGGCGAAACATCGAAATTTGTCAGGCCGCCATGGACCCGCCCTTTAACGAAAGCTCAAGTCCTTCGCAATTTATTATCGCAAAGGGCTTTAGATTACACTGACCAAGTTTGGTGTTGATCTGAATAAATCTCTAGGAGGAGTTCGTTAAAGTACAACCCCTGAAAATGGCAAAAACAACAGCAATTTTGAAGGGAAAATTCAAAATAACCGACTTCCTGTTGGGATCCGGATTTCGTACCAAGAGACTTTTTTGTAGGTATTGGAGTGTTACATGTGTGTACCAATTTTTGTACATGTACGTGAAACATAGCTCGAGGCGCACTCCGTTGAAAGTGTATAGGTGGCGCTATAGAGCCATTCTGCCACACCCGGTGGAATATTGGCCTGCAGATCTGTTCAGGCCAGGACTCTTATCACACATGTGAAGTTTGGGGAAGATCGGACATTTTATGCCTGAGTTATAACATCTTTTATTCCCATGGCGAGACATCGAACTTCGTCACGGCGCCATGAACAAGCCTTTTAACGAAAACTCAAGATCTTCACAACTGAACATCGCACAGGCCTTTAGATTAGACTGACCACAAAAAAGACATTGATGTCATAAAATTTCTAGGAGTAGTTCGTCGCAGCGTAAAATATGTCACTTCCTGTTGCCAATAGGTGGCGCTATGACTATAACTGAATATGGGCATGTCAATCTGTTCAGGTTCGGAGTCTCATCAAACATGTGAAGTTTGGGGCAGATTGGTCATTGTATGTGTGAGTTATAGCAACTTCATTTTTCATGGCGAATCATCGAAATTCGCCAGGCCGCCACGGACACGCCCTTCAACGAAAAGTCAGGATCTTCGCAATTTAACATCGCAAAGGCCTTTAGATTAGGCATACCAAATTTGGTGTTGATTTGAAGAACTCTCTAGGAGGAGTTCGTTAAAATACAACACATGGAAATGACCAAAATTACACAAAATATGCTCATAATATTAAAAATAACCGACTTCCTGTTGGGTTTAGAATTTCGCTCCAAGAGTCTTTTTTGTAGGTATTGGTGTGTTACATATGTGTGCCAATTTTCGTGCATGTACGTGAAACATAGCTGGAAGGCTGTTGATTTTCTTGGTATAGGTGGCGCTGTCGAGCCATTTTGCCACACCCTCTTCTGAATCCTATATCAGACGAAAATTTTCACCAGGTTTGAAGCGTGTGCAAAGTTTCATGACTTTTTGAGCATGTTAAAGCCCTCAAAAATGCGATTCATTCGGGAGAAGAAGAAGAAGAAGAAGAAGAAGAATAATAAATTAAAGCTGCAAGCAGCGATGAACGGGCCCTCGCACCCGGGCTCCCCGCCAACGAGTGGCTTTAGTAAATAGGTGAACGGTGAGAAACATGCATTTAAACTCATAAATATAAGTGCAATATATCAAAAGTTTACTCCATATTTGTGGCCAATCTTTGTGTTGCCAGCAGGTGGTGCTCTCGTTATAATGGACTATTGGCCTTCAGATGTGTTCAGGGCAGGACTCTTATCGAACATGTGAAGTTTGGGGAAGATCGAACAAATTATGCCTGAGTTACAACAACTTCTCTTGCTGTGGCGAGACATCAAAAGTTGTCATGACGCCATGGACATACCCTTTAACAAAAACTCAAGATCTCCACAAGTTAACATTGCAAAGGCCTTTAGATTAGACTGACTACAAAAAATACATTAATCTCAAAAAAATTCTAGGAGTAGTTTGTCACAGCATACAACATGTCACTTCCTGTTGCCAGCAGGTGGCGCTATGACTATAACTGAATATGGGCATGTAGATCTGTTAAGGGCAGAAGTCTTATCTAACATGTGAAGTTTGGGGCATATTGGACATTGTATGCCGGAGTTACAGCAACTTCCTTTTCATGGCGAAACATTGAAATTTGTCAGGCCGCCATGGACCCGCCCTTTAACGAAACCTTCAAGATCTTCGCAATTTAACATCGCAAAGGCCTTTAGATTTAACTGACCAAGTTTGGTGTTGATCTGAATAAATCTCTAGGAGGAGTTCGTTAAAGTACAACCCCTGAAAATGGCAAAAACAACACCAATTTTGAAGGGAAAATTCAAAATAACCGACTTCCTGTTGGGATCCGGATTTCGTACCAAGAGACTTTTTTGTAGGTATTGGAGTGTTACATGTGTGTACCAATTTTTGTACATGTACGTGAAACATAGCGTCGAGGCACACTCCGTTGAAAGTGTATAGGTGGCGCTATAGAGCCATTCTGCCACACCCGGTGGAATATTGGCCTGCAGATCTGTTCAGGCCAGGACTCTTATCACACATGTGAAGTTTGGGGAAGATCGGACATTTTATGCCTGAGTTATAACATCTTTTATTCGCATGGCGAGACATCGAACTTCGTCGCGGCGCCATGAACAAGCCTTTTAACGAAAACTCAAGATCTTCACAACTGAACATCGCACAGGCCTTTAGATTAGACTGACCACAAAAAAGACATTGATGTCATAAAATTTCTAGGAGTAGTTCGTCGCAGCGTAAAATATGTCACTTCCTGTTGCCAATAGGTGGCGCTATGACTATAACTGAATATGGGCATGTCAATCTGTTCAGGTTCGGAGTCTCATCAAACATGTGAAGTTTGGGGCAGATTGGACATTGTATGTGTGAGTTATAGCAACTTCATTTTTCATGGCGAATCATCGAAATTCGCCAGGCCGCCACGGACACGCCCTTCAACGAAAACTCAAGATCTTCGCAATTTAACATCGCAAAGGCCTTTAGATTAGGCATACCAAATTTGGTGTTGATTTGAAGAAATCTCTAGGAGGAGTTCGTTAAAATACAACACATGGAAATGACCAAAATTACACAAAATTGCTCATAATATTAAAAATAACCGACTTCCTGTTGGGTTTTAGAATTTTGGTCCAAGAGTCTTTTTTGTAGGTATTGGTGTGTTACATATGTGTGCCAATTTTCGTGCATGTATGTGAAACATAGCTGGAAGGCTGTTGATTTTCTTAGTATAGGTGGCGCTGTCGAGCCATTTTGCCACACCCTCTTCTGAATCCTATATCAGACGAAAATTTTCACCAGGTTTGACGCGTGTGCAAAGTTTCATGACTTTTTGAGCATGTTAAAGCCCTCAAAAATGCGATTCATTCGGGAGAAGAAGAAGAAGAAGAATAAATATAGCTGCAAGCAGCGATGGCGGGCTCAAGCCACCAATGCCATCGCCACCCCCGGTGGCATCAGGTAAACTGTGCCCAGCGGGCACATGCATTCACAATATCCCTCTGGCAGTGAGGTTTTAAAGGATATGGCAGTTAAAGGGTTAATCCGAATCATCTAGACTTTAAAATCACATTCATAGAACAATATATATATATATATATATATATATATATATATATATATATATATATATATATATATATAACTTTAGTAACACTGTACAATAAGATTTCATTTATAAACATTATGTTAACATGAACAATATTTATATAGTATTCATTCATGTCAGTTAATATTACAAACTTAAACATGAAAACATTGTTTTATTGTGATTTTTTTCCAAGTACATTTTACCAATTCCAAACCATATCAATCTTAATAACTACCATTATTTTTTATTTAATCATTTATGAGTGCTATACAATAGTCCAGGAAAGCTGGAAGAGAAAAACTCCTCATATTCATGTGTGCAAAATTATAGGCATGTTTTCTTTTACAGATGAAATGCGCTAAAAAAGAGTTTTAACTCAAACTGTAAGGTCGAAATTATGAAATACCTATGAGAAATATCAAACACAAATGCAATACAGAAATGGATAAGTTAAGATTCGACCATTGTACAAAAAATACTGACTGGGTCATGAGGTCAGAAAAGAAGAAGAAAAAAGCAGGTCAAGAAGAACTGACAAAAAGAATTGCAAAATAATTAGTAATTAATGTGAAGATTAATTTTTAGTCAATTCTGCAAGACAGACTTTTCAGGAAAGGAGGTGGAATAAAAATGAGCTCCTAAATCTTAATCCTGGATTCTGGAAGATATATTCCTCAAACCATCGAACAAGAGGAGGTGGTGCTGGTCCTTCACGAGTCACTCTAATCTGTTCATAAAGCCTATATATAAAGACTTAATATATAGTATTTCACAATACTTCATGGTATTCTAATTAAATCATTTTTTGGAATCTTAAGTCTCTCAGAGTCCGACACCGAGTAATTCTGGAGACTCCAGGAAAGTGGCAGTTCTGTAAAATGTTGGCGCTGGAGACTAAATGCACCCTGATAGTTTCACACCTAATTCACTTAACACACACACACACACACATTACCCACAGTGACAGTGGGACTGAGTGACATCAGATGTATGATAGTTTTTTTTTAATTTTCTATCATCCATATAGTGTTGTATAGTCATGAAACTATGGTCATGAGACCAGTCATTCTGAGGAAATATGCCTCAGAATGACTGGTCTTCTATGTGTACATTTTTTTTTTTAAAGTGTTTAGAAGCTGCACTTTAAAAAAATAAAAAGACATTTACTGGTTCCTTTTTTACTATTATTTCAAAAAACATCACGGCAAAACCATTCAAGCTATCCAAAATTCATTCACACCTATTCTGTAAGATTAATTCTTTAAACAGTGGTAAAAGAGGATGTGGTGCTGATCCTTCAAGAGTCACTCAAAACGTATCTGTCCATAAAGCCTATAAAGAATTATTCTTAATATACAGTTCAAAATACTTCAGCTTGTTATTCTAATTAAGTGAGGGTCATTTTATCAGTAAAATATATACAATTCATTTTTTTTTGAAAGATTTCTATAAATGATTTAAATCATACTCGTTTCTACAATAATTATTTAAAAGTAATCCTATAGCTCCCTCTGGTGGCCATTATAGGTACTAAGAATTGCAAGCTTGATTTATAAGTTATGATAGTTTAAATTTTATGCTGGCTCTTGAAAGTGATAAAGCTATGAAACTTACTGTGCTTCCTTCAAATGAGGACTTCTACTTATATAAAAAATTATGAAGATTTAGAATGAAAAATTGTAAAGATATAGTAAAATAACTATTGTATTTTTTTATGTTACTTTAATAAATCTCTATGGCAACACCATTTAAGCTATCCTAAACCCATTCACAATTTAACATCTCAGTATATTGGCATCATGTTGAAAAAGGAGTATGGAGTAGTATGAGTAGGAGTATGAATTCATTTGCAGGCTTTATCATAAATCCACAATAAAATTTCTGAGTTCTGTATCAATCTGTGTTGTTGTTTGTTTATTTTTATCTTTTATTTTTCATAGGAAGATAACTTACTCTCATTTTTAATAAATGTGCTTATAAACCAAGGACAAGCTATTTATAGCTGTATTTATAAACTGCTTACTACTGACTATTAATATTGGGACAAGGCTTTATAAAGCATGAACTGACTATTTACTAATGAGTGCAGTTATTATAAAGTGTTATCAATGAATTTGCTAATGTTAACAAATTAGACATTATTTTACAGTGTTATCAAATCCTTAAATGACTCATAAGCATTTGTGAAAGTTCTGCTTGTATTACAGCTTAGTATTGATCTGTGATCTGAACAGATTTACTGTTACATCCATGAGATTATGTAAATTAAAATAAATATAATGTCACAGGATGTCATAGGTCAGTATCAAATGAGTTTGAAATAATTATTTGCAGCACAAATAAGGTTTTTTTAGGATTTTTAAAAATCCCTAAAACTGTCAGAAAAAGGTTAAGGCCTAAGCTATTTCTATGTGAGTGGCTAATTTTATTTTTGTTTTTATAATTGTAATACACAAACTATGAAATTATACAAAATGTATAAAAAGATAAATAAATAAATACGCACACATTAAAAAAGCAGCCAAGTCGAATGAGTTTCCTTTTTTATATAGATTAAAATTGAAGACAGAAGCAAGTGGTAAATGTGGTCACTTTAATATTCAAATCCAGTAGATCCAGTTTATGTTCACGTGGCTGTTTTCGTTTATAGTCGCCAAGCTATTATGTGTTTTGAAATAATCTTGTCCGTGATGTGTTCGTTCGTACGACGAAAGCCAGAATCCTGCAGCTCGAGAGATATGTTATTCTGCCAGTCGCGCTTTCAAATAGTCTTGCACACTCAAACAGGTCACAAACACCTGCATTTACCTCTTGTTGTGTTACAATGGGTTTATTGTGTGCATTTGTGGTAATATTTTATTTAAAAAAGCTCTTAAACAAGAATAAATTCGTTTGTTTTGAGCTGGACACTGTACGCGCTGATCGGAGGCGGTGATTTCAGATAGGCAGCTGCAAATATTTCATTTTCACACAAACAGTTCAAAAACATCTGAATTTAGCTCTTGGTGTGTTCTAATTGGTTGATTGTGTGATATCGCTGTAATAATTTATTTTTAAAAGCTTTAAAACAGGAATAAATTCGTTTTCTCTGAGCTCTTTACTCCAGACGCTAGTGATCACAGCGGTGATTCATCTCTCCTATTTCTCACGTATCTCTGGCCAGAAATAATTTATCCATGAGCCCTGAACCGGTAATAATCAGATATGTTGGTTTAGCTTGTCAGTGTGAATTAAATCTAAGTATTTGTTTGTATTTTTAACCGATTTAAAAGTGAAAGTAAAAGTTCGGGAATTGAACCTGTAGGGGCGCAATTTCTCTCAGACAATGGAAGTCTGAAGCACACATACTCAAACAGAGGGACAGAGTGAGATGAGATGTCTGACAGTTTTTTAATTTTCTGTTATCCATACAGTGTTGTAAAGTCGTGAAACTATGCATATTTCCTCAGAATGACTTTTTCATCTGTATGAAAAAATTCTTTGACGTGTTTGGAAGCTGCAATTTAAAAATACAATAATGATTCCCTTTGTAAGGTCATTTCAAAAAATCACCACGGCAAAACCATTCAAGCTATCCAAAATCCATTCACAATTTAAGTTCCTATCAGAAATACTGATGTGTGTTCAGAGTTTTGTGAAATTCTAAGTATGTTATTTGCCTCAAAATCACCTGAGAAGTATTCCAGTTTGACATGTTGCCACGGCAACAATTTTTTAGATATCAATATCCCCCTTGCAGATTTATATCAGCTGTGTTTTAACATTATTCTGATGAAGTTTGAAGCAAATCGAGTAATAATAAGATGCTGAATTCAAATCATTTTGAAAATGACACACTTCCTTCTGCCAGTTGGTGGCGCTATAACTTTGACTCCTAATAGTCACATATATGCGATCGACATCATACAACGAATAATCTGATGAAGTTTGATTAAAATCAGGAAATGTATGTGGATGGTATTAGACACTTCCTGTTTCTAATTTCTCGCCATAATTTCAACGCCTCGCCACGAGCAAACCGTTCGAGATATCAAAAATCCCCTGGCAATTTTTCATCCCCAGTGTCTTGAGATCATGTTGACCGAGTTTGGCGGCAATCGAGAAAAAAACCTATGACAAGTATATCAAATTCCAGAGCATGCGCTTTTTACATAACTCTAAATAGCTGACTTCCTGTTGGGTGGAGCCTATGACATGCAATACGAAAGTTGTTCGGCACGATGAGATCTATATGTGTACTGAGTTTCATATGAATATGTGCAAGTATGTGTGAGCTATACATCAACATTTCTGACTGTGTTCCAGGGGGCGCCGTAGAGCCCCTGTGCCACGCCCGGGTCCCAGCCTCTGCAGGCTCCTAAAGGCCACAGATTCCAAAGTGTGCGCAAATTTTCAAGAGTTTTTGAGTATGTTAAGGACCCCAAAAGCCCCCATAACTTTGACGAAAAATTTGAATACTAAACCCTAAATAGCCAACTTCCTGTTGGGCGGAGCCCATGATATGCAATACAAAAGTTGTTTGGATTGATGAGATTTATATGTGTACCGAGTTTCATACGTCTACGAGCAAGAATGTATGATATATGGCCCTCCATATTCCAGGGGGCGCTGTAGAGCCCCTGTGCCACGCCCGTGTATCAGTCTCTGCCCGGCCCTAATGGCCGCAGGTTCCAATCTGTGTGCCAATTTTCAAGACTTTTTAAGCATGTTAAGGGCCCCAAAAGCCCCCGAGACGTTGGAAAAAAATAATAATAATAATAATAATAATAATAATAATAATAAAAAATAATCCTAAGGAAAACAATAGGCCTCTCGCCCTTTGGGCTTGAGCCCTAATAAAAAACAAAGCAGATACAAGAGGGTCCTCGCACCTCGGTGCTCGGGCCCTAATAAAACTAGAAACTAAGACAAGACTATGAAAACAAACACAGAATGGCTTGGTATCTCAGCTATCACTAGGAGAGGGATATGTGCAGAACAATACTCAGCAGTGTGTGAGAAGAAGTCCAGTGCTTATAAAATGTGTCTGATGATTGTGCATGGTGTGATTGTTATCAAGTGAACCTGTGATTGGTGCAATGGATCATGGGAAATGTAGTCCAGGGTGTATTGTGTAGACTGAAAGTTTGTGTAGTGAATTAACAGCAGTCCAAAGACCGGATAATGACAGTTATATTATCCAAAAGAAATGGTGGTTTACTTTTAATCAGAGCATTAAAAGTGGTAGCCTATTTTAGTGAGCTAGGCTTCATGGATCTATATGCAAAATGTAAATATTCTCACATATTAAACCTATATTTGTCACAAGTATTTTTTTTTATATTTTAAAATTTTAATAAAACATCATGCATTTTTGACACGCACATACTATGTTATTCGTTACCTGTCCTTTATTTTGAACACTCATGGTCACTTGTATTTTTTCCTGTTAATGAAATAATTTTTAATTGGGGAGCCTTACATACATGACAAATATATCTACAGAAAGCGTGAAAATGTCTAAGATGAAAGATTAAATACTCCCTGATTATGTAACTGTGAAGGTTGCATTTCTCTTTAAAAGCGTGTCCATGTGGAGAGAGTCAGCTCCATGAATGTCATCTTGCAGCCGACAAGAAAACATAAGTTTATTAATAAATAATTAAAATGTCTCCTTTTCACAATTATTTTGTGACTTCTGCCTGTGCTTTGTGGAAACTTAATGCATATGCTTGAGCGTGGAATATATTAAGGCTCATTATGGATCAGACTATGTTAATTTAGTATAAATGTGCGACCAGTTAAATAACGACTTAAATTAATGACTACTAGTAACTAAAGTTTCTTTATGTGGGGGGCAGCCCTTTTAAAGTCTCTCTAGACATCTCTGTTAAAAGTTTTTAAAGCATTTTATGTGTTTGCGTACATTCTGCTTTCAGAACGGTCCGTAACGGAGAGATGACACTTTCAGACAGTTTATTTTGTCTCTCTTTTAGAGGCACCTCATGTCTCCTGGGAAAAAACAAAACCATATTATACTGTATGTAATACTCTGTATGTCATTGCAAAAATTGCAAAACTAAACCAAACGAGGCATTTGTAAAACAGACACTATGCCTAAACCTGCTCTGCAAGTTTGTTTGCTCATCAGAGATTCTTCATAAGAAAGAGCAAGAGATTCACACCTTTATTTCATCCCCCACAAGCTAGAACTGCCCCCAAACGCCAACCCCTTCCAGTTGGACTGAATCTGAAATCTGAAAACTGAATATCTAAGATATATATTTTTTTAATGGTGTAACATAAACCAGCGAACTGCATAATATCTTTATTAATCATTTTATATATTTTATTATTATTATTATTATTATTATAAAAAACACCACAATCCGGGATTTCTGAAATCACTGATTACTTTTTACCACTGGACTATGGGATAATTTGATAAACGAAACTTCCCTTTTCCATTGCATGTTTGCTCAAGACAGACGTGCTCTTCATTCATCTCACTTCTCAATAATAAAAATAACATTGTCATCAAGCAGATAATTATTGTGTATAATTACCTGCTTGTAGAGCTTTGCATTTCAGCCTTTCTCTATTTTACAGAAGCACAATGCTTTGTTATGAATAAGGGTACACCATTTACAGTTCCGAATGGAATATTAGTTTTATCTGTATGAGCAAAAATGACGGCATACTTCAAGTTGTTTCCACTGTCATGAAGAACAGAATGATATGATTGCACTGACGCCTCTGCATATTAACTTCCACTCTACACAAACGCTTATATGTCTACCAGTGCAGTTTTAAATGTTTAAACTAACTTTGGAATATGCTTTAAGTGTTTTATATCTACAGATTTAATTTTAAGCAAAGGCTAAATTGATCAAACGTGATCAACTCTAACAACTATCTGCATTCGACATCACTAAAAAAAAAAAGTTTCAAACATTTTTCTAAATTAATTAATAATGAAACAATAAAAATTATAACTTTTAAATTAAAAAAAACAAAACTGAACTATTTTAATGGTGAGAGAGAGAAAAGAGACACGGCTCCAGTCGGCCTTGGGCCGAGGACACTGATCAGCTGTGGGCCAAGGGTTGCTATAGGGCTTCAGTTTTAAAGTGACGTGACATTCAGCTAAGTATGGTGACCCATACTCAGAATTCGTGCTCTGCATTTAACCCATCTGAAGTGCACACACACAGAGCAGTGAACACACACACACACACACACACACACACTATGAACACACACGGAGCAGTGTTCATCATTTATGCTGCGGCGCCCGGGGAGGAGTTTTGGGTTCGATGCCTTGCTCAAGGGCAGTCGTGGTATTGAGGGCGTGCAGGGCTCTAACTGATTTCAGCGTTTGGAAATAATGTTGTGAATCAGGGGTTGTTTTCTAATTAAATGACAAAATTATTAAGTTGTATTGTGTTGTCTAATTTATTTATATATTTTTTTATTTATTAAATTTTCTGCAGTGTAGTGATATCCAGTTTGCGAACAAATTATTCGTTGTAATGACTTCCTTTGCGATGATTGCCCTTGATTCAAGCCTTCGGTTTACCCGCGCTCATAACACTAGCACAGAATCAGTTCAGAATCAATCACCAAAAGAATCAGTTCAGTTCAGACGCTCTGTGTGTCGGTCTGCTTCACACTGAATCACACGTGCGCAGTATCATCAGCTCCTCGGTTCTCGAATCGGACGCGTCTGACAGAAACGGTTCTTGACTCGTGAACGAGTCAGTCTTTTGTTCATTATCTGGCTCGGCTCGGTGTTCATCTTCAGTTCTCTCTTCACAGCAGTTCAGTCAGTGTACTGTGTGAGTACATGAATTACTCCGGGATATTGGTTTGTTTTAACTCAGAGGGAGTGTCAGCCACATTAAAAAAGTGAACAGCTTTAGTCATTTGTGGATTAATGAGTATTAGAAATGCGAACCGTTTAAAACAATTCAGTTCGATTTGGTGAACTGGTTCAAGAAGATCCGGTTACATCGAATGATTCGGATATCACAAACTGCTTTGTTTTGAACTCTCTCTCACAGACACGGAAGAGAAGACAATGCTGAATAAAGTCATAGTTTTTGCTATTTTTGGACCAAAGTGTATTTCCAATGCTTCAGAATATTCTAACGGACCCTCTGATGTCACATGGACTACTTTGATGATGTTTTTCTTACCTTTCTGGACATGGACAGTAGACCGTACACACAGCTTCAATGGAGGGACTGAGAGCTCTCGGACTAAATCTAAAATATCTTAAACTGTGTCCTGAAGATGAACGGAGGTTTCACGGGATTGGAACAACATGAGGGTGAGTTATTAATGACATAGTTTTGATTATTGGGTGAACTAACCCTTTAATGTGACTAATGCCAAAATATGTGCTAGAACTAGGCCTAGATAAAACATTTTTTTAATTGCGATGCAAATTAAGTCTCATGAACGTGCAGCCTTGTACACATAGATATGTATGCTTGTACAGTGGAACAACGGCCAAGGTCAGGATTTAAAAATAAATAAAAAATAGGTGGAAATAGGTATTCCTACCTGAGGTCACTAATAACCACCCAGCCGTTCTCATCCACGGGGAGCTGCATCTGGTTGGTGTCAGCAAACTCCAGCGGCTGTCCCTCCTTCAGCCAGAGCACGTCCAGTGGTCCCTGGCCCTCGCCGTCCACTCGCAGGATACACTGGACAACCACTGGCTTCCCAAGAGAGGAGGTCACGTTCCCTGGGCTCTCCACGAAACGTAACCCTACACAGTGCAGGAAAATCATGGAGAAACCATTAGGTTAACAGTAAAGTCCAGTTTAGCACTTTAACTTCCATAACCTCTGTTTGCTTTGAAGAGCAGTTGAGTTAAACAAATGTGTGGTACTTTGGTGCTGAATAATTGCCATATTATGGTGTTATATGGTGCTCCAAACCTGGTACATGACCACAAAATGATGGTGTTTTTTTTTTTTGGCTTTGTGTTTTTTTGTTAATGTCATGTTATTTGCTGTAGTTTGAAGAGCTGTTCGTCATATTGGAGGGCTTCCTCATCTTTTCTGAAGATTAAATAAATCATGTCTATATTAAACTAGACCAGATCTACATCAGTGGTTCCCATCCCTGGTCCCTAGTCTCACAGATGAGTTGATGAGCTGAACCAGGTGTGATGGGACTGAGGACCACCCTGGTTCTTGGTGGTCACTACGAGTCCATCAATGTTATTTTCATCTTAAGATACGGCTCAATTCCTTCCATTTAAGTATAAGTGAGTTTTTGCTCCCTTGCAGTATGAGTAAACATCACATGAACTTATCAGTCATATCTCCTTGTCAATGCCATTGGGGTGGTGTAACTTTGTGAAATTATATTGTATTCCAAAGGGAGGTATTCAAAAACACAAACAACTCTGTCACGCATGGACTTTTTATGAGCACATGATGGTAGATTGGCTCTCTGTTCAACACTTTCTATTGGCTCCAAGCATTTCCATCTCCCTAGAGGACTGAAATGTTTTAAATTCCCGTGTGGGCATGGAGCCGATAACAAGCTCTGCAGCTGAAGCCGGACAGATAGCAGAGGCGTGTAATCCAGCATTAGGCCAGTTCCGTGTAGGTTCGCTACGGATGATGCAACTCATTCCGAATTCCTTCCTGCTTAATAACTCCAGTTTCTCAAGGCTGTCAGACACTGCCCTGACCCATAACCTTTAACCCCATGAAGATTATTTCATCCAGAGTGACATGGCATCTCATCTGCATGTGCCTGCACAGCAAAATCCCCAGTGTTAATTTAACACTCTGAGTGTGGACACATATAAACACTGAAGCAGAGTTAAAAGTAACACTGAAGCGGAGTTGAAGTTAATGAGGTAATTAAGAAGTTAATTGAGTTATGATTGACCATTATTGAAGACACCTGATGTTAACAAGCAGAATCACCAACCGAGAAAATCACAATTTGTGTGTCACCATTATAGTGGTCAGTGTTTGCTTTAGTTGGGATCTTGGCTTGTAACTTTTTAACTTTCAAATTTGTGTGTCAAGCCAAGAGCAAAAATCATTGGGTGTTGATGATTATGTTTTAATGTAACCGTTGCTTGACCTTAATCACTGAACTCATCTACAGTCTGTTCTCTTCTGATTGATCATTTTCAATTGTAACTGCTCTGATTCCACAACAAAAGAGTCTGTATCTACTATACATTTTGAGGCTTCTTTTGTGATTCTGTGATTGAGATTTTTTTTTTTATTAAAGAGTCTTTATTTTAGGCACACACAGATAAAAAGAATCAGAATATGAATCTCAACAACGGTGACAAACAGCATATTCAGATAAACAGATCTACTCTGAACATCACAAAACGAGATACTAAAAATTCACATAAAAACAGCAAAAATAAAATATATTTAGAATAAAAAGTTAAAAAGACCGTTCAGCTCATAATTCATGCCGCAATGCATGATGGGAGCCATGGATGAGTTTTTATTGGCTACAACATGCTTTTTTGATGGTCAATATTGTTGTGATGCTCACGCTGATTCTTGATGTCTGTGTGTCTAAACTAAAGAACCTTTTCTTTATGTAGAGCTAACTTTTAAAAACATGCTGAATCACTTTTTTATCCACCTAATGTATGTACACAGTGAAGAAACCTGAACGCCAGCATTCAGGTCACTCCATGACAATTAGTCCAAACCACAATCAAAACCATAAGATTGCCTTGGCTCTAGTTTGTCTGTTTGTTACAACTCCGTTTACACAGCAACACAAAATCTGAAGTTAATAACTGAAGGGTCAAGATCCCAACTAAAGCAAACACTGAACACTATAATGGTGACACACAAATTGTGATTTTTCTCGTTTGGTGATTCTGCTTGTTAACATCAGGTGTCTTCAATAATAGCCAATCATAACTCAATTAACTTCTTAATTATCTCATTAACTTAAACTCTGCTTCAGTGTTTATATGTGTCCACACTCAGAGTGTTAAAGTAACACTGGGGATTTTGCTGTGTGTTTTCTCAAGAAGAAATCAGACTGATGTTCGGAAAAGGCTCAAAAAAAAAATTTGATTCATTCCACATTCAGGTGCACACTTAACAAATACACTTAGAGGTTTGAGTTACAGGACTATCTTTTTAAAAGAGTTTAACATTCCTTTCAGTCCATCCAAACTGTGTTCAGATATGAATAGGATGAGCAACATGTGGACACTGTCAGTCTTTCAGGAAAGGTTTAGGAGAACACACACACGTACACATATGCAGAGACGCGGGTCCCAAGTTGATATTTAAAATGAGGCCCACCAAATCCTCCTGTCATGGCTAGTTTTTTCTTTATATTGCTACAGTGGCTTTTAGCTTTACTTGTTATTTTAAACATCTCTCCTTTTATGATGGCCTGAAAGTGGGCAGTCAATTGTGACCTGAACTGTCTTTCTCTTTCCCTTTGAATCTCAGTGTGTAAAGTCATCATAAAATGCTGCTTCAAATCCATTTACTCCTATTTGAAACTTTGTATTCAACAACAACAAACTCCTGCATTCTTGTCTACTCAACAAAAAGAAACAATCCGGCAAGAACTGCTTTTATTGAAAAAAAAAGGTGGCCCCTACGTGGCATTTTATTTGCACTGAATAACTAAGAAATAAAGGTGAATTTTGATTTGAATGTATTTTATATAAGGTGTTGTTCCACCACACATACATTTACTTACGTTCGCATATACACTGAAACATGTAATACTGGTGTATTAACTTATTCTAAAACTATTTATTATTAACATTAATTATGATTATGTATTTTGTATATTTCCAAATGTGTACAAATCCTTGTTTATGGCTACTATCCTGCAGGTTTAGATGTCTCCCTAATTAAACACCCCTGATTCAGTCATCAGATGTGTGTTAGATGAGAGAGACTGGACTACTTTTAGTACCACTTCTGAGATTTACAAAATAGATTAATTATTGTGATTACTTTTGTCATGTTTTCTTTATACTGTACATATAAAAAAAGAAAATAGAAAAAAAAAGTTTAACATTTTAAGATATCTTTTCAGTGCTACATTGTTTGTTACTGTGGGTCTACATATTTCTGTCCAAGTGTTTATTTGTATGTTTGAGTAGGGTTAAGGGATCTAAAATGTATCTCTAAAATTGTGAAAGTGCAACTATCAAATATCTTTATAATGTTTAAGTTTGTGAAAAATATTACAAATTTCTTCAGCTGTAAATATGTAATGATGTTTACTTTAGATGCTGTCAATGGGTCCATATTGTACATTTTTGCATCTATCCATAAAACAAAAGTGTATGTTTTCCTATATATGTCACGTAGTATTACCTACAAGTAATGAATGAGAGCAGGCTGTCCTCCTTAACGTTATATTGTAAGGTGTTGTAAAATATTATAGTGTCACTGATCATCAGTAAAAATCAACTACTAACCAGCAGGACAAGCAGCCCACAGACATCCCTCTCCATTATCATTACCATTATCACCAAACTAACACAAATCACTCTTCCTTTCCTCCTTTGTTTTCACTTCTCCACCAACCCTCTGTGCCTTTTTATCCCATTCTATTAAAATTCCCCCCTCATCCGTCCCTTTGGCCCAAACTCAATCCATCATGTCCCCTGTCTGATCTGATTCAGCATGGCCCCTGAGCCACATTCCTTCTGAATCCCTCATCCACGCTGCGTGTTTAGACTGCCGTCTTCAGAGTCTGAGCGCTTCGATGTGAGTCTGATAAGTGTCCAGTCTGCCAGACATCACATCACGCCCCGAGTCTTCGCTCAATTTCACATCACACAGACACAGACTGTAAGTTTGTCTAGTAAACACTTAAAGCCTTTATCTTGTGCAAGACCATGTAGATGGAGAGTGTGAAGGATGCTTGCCTGTGCAAAAGCCTCTGTTATGATGCAATGTGGTTACTGGAGTGTTGTGGTTGGTTGCTAAGGTCCTGCAGTGTTATTGTTAGGGCATTGCTAGGGTGTTCTAAGATAAAATAAGATATTCTTGTCTCCAGCATTACCCCAAGCCCCTCCTTCAATGCAGGATTTTTTTTTTCTCTCTGTGAGGTGAAAACAGTAAGTCCCATTGTTTAAAAAAAGGGGGAAAAAAGTAATAACACAGAACAAAGATGATGTGATGTGTTCAGAGTGAGCTGTACTGTCAAGTGTCTTTTACTATTTGTTACTGACCGCCCCAAAATAAGATGAACTGAAGATAAATAAGATTCAAAACATGCTTGTACAGTGGACACTTCAACTTTTCTCGGAAATACATACATTTATCTGAATTGTAATTATTTAGACTTATTTTGGTGGCAGGGTTATTTTAGTGAAAATAAAAAGTTCCTCGAGTAAACAGCAGGATATCCACAGCTGTAGTCTGTCATATCTACGGACATGTTCAAGCAAAACTAATCTTCGTTTTAACACTGTTGTTTTATCATTTCAAACATAACATTGTACTTTTTGAAACTTTATTTAGTGAAATACGTTGTTTTCAAAGTGATCCTTGTTATCTATTCTTCACCTAGAGTGTACAGGGTTTTCGTGTATGCCCCGCTGAAGGTTTAGACTCGGGCGGATGGGGTGTATCTCTTTCTCACCTGACAGCTCAGCGGAGCCGTGGCGCATCAGTGTCGCGAGCAGCAGAGCCAGGAAGCTCGAGCCGCTCATGGTTCCTCTCGGTGTCGTGATCCGGTTCGCGGTCTTGGTCGAGTGTGAATCAGAGACGGATCGCATCACCATCGCATCGCGAGCTCACACTGAGCCTCAACTTTACACAGAGGAGCGATCCTCCTTGAGCAAAAACAGACTCCTCAGCAAAAAGAAAGAACAAAATTAAAATAGCAGCTGTCAAGTTGTGCCCAAAATTGTCAAACAGCAGCGTAAGCAGTTAATTCTTCGTTTCTTCTCTTTAAAATTACTTTTCCGTTTCTTTGAGATCAAAGTTTTTAGTGGCCTCTAATCCTGAAAGTGAAGAAGGCTGCTGGAGCGCCGAAAGCCAAAAACGAAAAAAAAAAAAAGCGCTGCAACCAGTTTCCCAACCAGAGTTGTGTTTTGGAATCACGACGCTTATTATTATTTTTTTCTTTTTAAGTCAGAATTTATTTTTGCCTCCAAAACTCCCACCAGGACGCCTTTATTCTCCTTCGGACAAACTCACATTCCTTTACTCAACTTTTGTCCATTCTGCGTTCCTCCTCCCCTCCTCCATCTCTCCTCCTGTGCGCCTCCCCCTTCACCCAGGCCTCCTAGACTCAACTAACCCTAGACCAGCTGTATGAGACACAGATGATCACAGCCAGAGGCGGCATGACCATTCAAAGTCCCCTCAGACTTCCGTGCCAGGTGGATCTTCAGCTTCCAATAGACAAAAATAGCCAAATAATACATTTTATATTTGATCGGGGAACACCTGTCCGATTATATCGTTCAGTGCGGCACAGTATCAGCTGCTACATTCAAATCTGCGGCCGCTGGCTGGCGATGAGTCAGAGACATTATAACCAATCACACACCACTCTGTTGAGCTTATTCATGCAGTGGCCAATCAGAGACGTCCAGTTGAATTACCGAGGGAACTCTCTCATCAGAAACAACAAGTGCAGATGTAAGAAGAATATGCGTAAGAATAAGTGATTTATTTCACTGTGTAAACAGCTTCACTGATTCTAATGGAGTCTCGAGAGTACCTGAACTCTGGCTAGAGTACACTGAATGAAAATGTTCTTTGATAATCTATGTTTGCCCTCTGTTAAATTAAAGTGCATGAGGCAGCTGCTCACAACATATGTTTTCTTTCAATTTCACTCAAATTGTCTAAGGATGAGTCGTTCCAAGCAATGACTTAAAAACTAAGAAATGGCTTTAAAAAGTTTGCCTTGAGAACTTCTCGGTCAAAGAAAAGTCCTGTTTTGTCTTCCAGTATGCAATCCCAGGATGCACCTGACAGAATGTGAAATGTGCCGATCTGGTGTCTAGACAAATGATTACACCTGTGTGTAAGTCGTATATTTCCACATGTGCTATTTCTTAGCTTTAACGAATATTAAAATCTAAACGTGTAATTGGTAGAGCATTTCTGTGCAAAACCTGTTTAATCTCTATGAGAGAATGTTCCTCAAATTAATTAAACACTTTTTCAGTGTGTTCTATTCTGATGAATTGCATCAAATTTAATTGTAAATGTATCAGGATTTTGTCACTTTTTCTATTGATATAAATAAAGGTATTTGGTATTTAAATTACAATCACATGAATGTTTTGAAGGTGAGATATTTTCTTAAATTACATTAATCAGTGGAAACACGTTTGAAAAACTCTACTTGTTAAAAGCAATACAACTAACATTTACCCCAAGTGTAAAACTGACTGAGATGATTTTTTCTTGGTTGTTATGTCGCTCTCGTGGTTATGTCTGCGTGTGAGTTTGTACAGCGTGTTCATACAGGACTCCGGAGAGATCATAAACATGAGGGAAGTTTGTTTGGGGGAACTTTGGGTGAAAAGTGTAGGATGGGCGGGATTCATGTTCCCTTCATGAATAATTGATTCCTCCTTTTTCCCATGAAACGCAAGGCCTGTTGCTGCGCTCTCAGGTTGCTCGGGCGGAGAGTCCTCTGGCCCTTTAAGAGAAGGTTGAGGGGTCCGTGCAGCGTTCCCAGGGTCTTTAATGGAGACAGAACCCATCTGAGAAAGACCCCATTGTGTCCTTGCTTTTCAAAAGAAACCAAGGAATCAAGCTTTCTCTCTTTCACTCACACACACACACACACACACGCACAGACACACACACACACACACACAAATACACAGACAGAGACATAAGAGATAAAGGAGGTAGAAAGTATCAAACATGGTCTCAAAAGAATGAGGAGGGGGGAAAATGCTAAATGGTAAGAATGAGGAGACTTTGTTTGGGCAGACAGAGAGGTTAGTTTGGGTGGGTCAGGTTAATGTGAGAAGGAACTGATTAAACTGCCTCACTAAACTTGTCAAACAGGCTAGACCCAGTCTGCCTCAAATCACATACGCTGACTATCAGTTCTTCAGAAAATCAGTTACTTACCGCAGAACTAAAGAAACAACCCAACAGTTTCGTAGTTCAGTTTAGTGACAGGGTCATGTACCTGAGCTGAACAGTTTGGATGGCCTGGGGATTCCTGCTGTGCTGTCATTTTATGTTCACTGAATATTTGAGTGACATTTTGAATGTCATTTGTTAAATTCTGCTCATAGAAATGTTACTATACGTCTCTCTCTGTTTGTGTGTGTGTGTGTGTGTGTGGAGAGAGAGAGAGATGCCAAAAAAGTAAAAAAAAAAAAAAAACAAGTACAGTGTTGTGTTGCCACATGCCACCACCTCAGCTTTACTGTGCCTTGATACTGAATCCTCCAATCTTCTTCCCTCATGTGCTGTTTTGATGCTGGTGGTGAGGGCTGTAACATGACAGCTGTTGAATTATTGACTGTGAAGACTGTAGGATAATATTCACATCATTTTCAGACTAATCAAACCATTAACAGACCCATCAGGATAGAAAATATCTCATCGCAGAATGAAGGTGATAACTCAGAACATGATTTACCATGGGTCTCCCCTTAAACCGTGTCAGTACAATGCCCTCCACATCACAACAGATCTGCAGGATTTCCTTTCATTTATCATCGGTCTGTATGTGAAACATGTGCTACTACTGTTCTACTTGTAATATGAGCCCTGTATACACACCTGATGTGTGATCAGTAGTGCCTTAACCACTTTGTGATTTACTGACCGGGCAGGAGAAAGAGATTCATGTTCCTAGACATGACCTGTCCACCACCTTCTGGCTGCAAACAGAACTACAAGTGTGGGCTGAAGGCAGTGTCAGTGCTGAAGCTCAGGGTCCTTGTAAAGAACTTCAAGGGTAGAGAAACCTGCGGACACTAGCTCAGTATTGAAGTGATTTTTTTTTTTTTTACTTTTATGTAAGAATAATGCACTGTATGCTGGTCATGTTTACAAAATAAACCCTACCTCACCAAATAAATTCCATGCAATAAGTTTGCATGGAATACTGAACTGTCTTTTTGAGTCAATTGAATTATTTTTATAACCGTTTGCCATATATTCTTTTAAAGCTTCTGTTAAAGGGGAAACCATTCAAAACAATCAGTATTGCAACAAAGATAACACTGCACATTTATTACAGTAACATTCTGTAGAGTTCTCAGAGGACATTTTCAGAGCTTTCTCAGGGGAGAAAAGCTCAGTTATAGGAACTACAGGAATACAGTCAGTATCAGTAACAGGATGGTGTCGTCTGCGATTGTGTGTAATATGAGAGAGCAAATTTGAGATGTGATATGAGACACGAAAGTGGTTCAATTTTAGGAAACAAAATTAGGAAACATCTTAGCACTCATTGCTGCAACTGAGCAGTCAGAATCCAGACCGATATGTTATAACGAAATATAGTAACTTGCCCTGCTTTTACTCAGGTGATGTCAGGAAAAAAAAAAAAAAATTATAAATAGAGAAAACAAGCTGTTTGTCAGTGTGGAAGCCACTGTTATAGGTCAAGTTGCCTTTCTAAAATCTTACAAATAGTTAACCCAAATATAAAAAATGGAATATAAGTAAATAATAGAATTGTTCTTGTACTAAAGGTAAAATATCTGAGCAATGGTGGGCAGACTCATATAAATTAAGTTGCTGTTAAAATATGAGCCTTTAACTTAGAAGCCTTTATGATCAAATCAAATCACTTTATTGTTACATTACCACATAATGATAATCACGAGAAATCATAAGTGCAACAAAAATTCCACATATTATGAAGAAAAGAATATTCAAATTTTACACAGCATGAAGAAAAAAGAGAAACACATTGGTATGAGTCTCCAAATGGACCATTTGATGGTTTAGGATCAGATATAGAGTCAGTCACATTACTCTTGTATGGGTGTTGCATAACAGTATGTATCAAGATCCTGGAAGGACAAGGATTCAATTTCCCTTTTCTCTTTATATTAAACATTCAATACTATTGAGGACAGTGCCTGAGGAGCGTTAGATTATCAGCGAGCGCTGGATCTCAGGACAGATGCGGGAGAATAACAATCCCACACTGTAATCCAGTCAGCTTGGGTGGAGGACTTACACTCCGGTTCACGGCTTACCAACAACATCACAGAGAATTAATGAATCCACAGCCATGAGCTCAGAGACCCATTGTCAGGGGCGCTGCTGAGGATTTTGGGCCCCATGAAAAGAATCTTGACAGGGCCCCCAACACAGCTGAGAGTTTTTTCATATTAATTTACATAAAATCATGCTCTTTTATGGTATTTTGACTATCATTCTCATATATTTAAGTCAATCAGACAATTGAACTCCATCCCATGTCCATCCACACCTGTAATTTGTCCTCTGTAATACCGCACTACTTCAGTACTGTATAATGTATATACTGTGCATAGCTGTACATGTGTAATATAGTGTATTCACCACTGATCTATATATATAGATCAGTGGTATTCACATATATTTATATTTGTATGAATATTTGTACTGTACACTGGCAATGACAATAAAGTTAATATAATCTAACCTGATATTTTTAACATGACAGTTGAAATGTAACGGAAACACTGAAGTGCGTTTGAGAAAATTGAGTTCCCTTATCATGCACTTTTAACATTCCAACAGCCACCAGCATTCATTTTAACCGCAACATTTAAACTTATGGTAATTATCTTTAACACTAGAATGAACATGGCATCATTTTGACCGTTTTGAAATTTGCATAGTCAGTAACTTTGTCTAAATAAATCACAAAGCCTTGCTGCTCCCTGACTTTTCCTAAAACTACACGAATTTTCATTAAAACTAGTTTAAATACTTGTTGTGTGAATAAAAACAGAAATATAATAATTTCTATCTATAACGTCCACAGGCAGTGATTTTGCGCTGTTTAAATTGAGTTTTGCCGACGGTCTGGATCAGATAATGTGAAAGTATTATGTGAAGATGGTTGGCAGAGATGAATCATGCTGTATTTGACAATATAGGGGACAGTGTAGTAATACAACTCCACATCATCTTCAAGAGAGGCACTGAAACCTCACAAACAGCTGATAGTTCGAGTTCATGAAGTTACTGCTTGCAAGACAGGTGCAACAGCGTGGACCGCAGCAGGGTGCTGAAAGTGGGCGCCACCTCGTACAAAGATGCCGACACTGGCTGCATGTGAGGCAAAGCTGTGCACCCTCTGCACCCTGCTCTATCGAAACGTGCCAACTTATCGAAAAATGCTACCGTAGAGACCTAGGGCCTCATGTACAAAGCGTGCGTACGCACAGAAAAGTGCCGTAGGTTACGATCATTGTCACGGGCGGTCCACTAACAATTTAGGCCTACTTACAAACCCACTTTTTTTCTTGTGAAATGTTGGGTAACATACTGTCGACCCTTTGCCTCTTTCACTTCTCTTATTTTTTTCTCTTTCCGTTTTTGACTTCCAGATTTTTCAGGCATTTTCACATCCTCTGTCAAGTTGAATCTGCCGGCGCTATTGTGTTGCCTTGGTTACTGGATACAATTTGGGCGGACTAAACCATTTTATGATAATCGAGAGGGGGAGAGGGGCCCACGGACGTTTGTGTTTCCTAAACAAATACATTTTTTGACACCAGGAAACCGCAAATAGAATAATTTAAAGTTAATAATTTTTACTATCAAATATTTTTTTTTAGCACCACAATTTTATTGGGGCCTTCTCTGGGCCCCCTCTTAGTCATGGGCCCCGAGAATCGTCATCGTTTACCCCCCCTTTACAGCGCCCCAGCCCATTGTATAACTGCTGTGCTGTTTGAATACAAGTACAACACGGTTAAAGGAACACCTACATGTGCTTCTCACTACTCATGTGATTGCAGGAAATCAAATTATACCATCAGTGTTCCATCAGAAAAAATATACATAAACTAGTTTTGTTTAGAAATTATATAAATGTATGAGATGGCAAGGACAGCCTTTTACTCCACACTTGGCTCATACAAACACTTCAGCTAAAATAGTTAGTTATTGTAATATATAAGAAATATAAAGCAAAAAAACTATTATCATGTCAATTATTGTGCCTTTAGCTGCAACAGCAGAGACATTTTTAACCCAAATAAGATACTTTTACATATTAAAATAGCAAGACTTTGTCTCCAAAAAATATTTGGAAATTATAATATTTTTCATTTGCTAAAAAAAATAAAAACAATAAACCCGGCCAGGCTCTATGTGTGTCACAGGTCGGTCAGGCTCATCACTCAGCCACTCACAGTGCACTCCCTCCTGATCACCAGCACCTGATCACGGTCATCCCATCAGCTCACCTCCACATTAAAGCACACACCTCAGTCACCCAGATTGTCCGATCTTGTAGCTGCAAAGCGGAACCATTCCAGTTGCTTTGCTACCTGTATTAATTCTCTACTAACCTCGCTACTGACCTCTTATTCATCCATTCTCCTAGACTACTGGATTTATCCAGTGTTCATCCATTGTTTCTCCCGAGTATTTCTTCCCCAAGATCTCCTCTCCTGGGTTGCACACACCTCAGGGTTCAACGAGGCTTCACTCCTGGTCACCCCACCGGTGGCTCTGGAAATACTCAATTCCCCATACTGTCATTCAAGCCTGATTAAGCGATCTCACAGAACATGCTCACCTGCAGATCTCCCGTGATCACCTAACTTATAAATAAAACTAAACCCATTCTTCCCTTCTGTCTCAGAGTCTGTGTGTTACAATGTGAGATGAAGTGTGGGCCAAGTGACATTCCAGATGGGCCAGGGATGTGTGTCAGGCGTGAAGAGAGAAGACTCAAACACAGAGGATAAGTGAAACAGTTTATTTGGTACAACCGTGAATCCAAAAATAATCTAATGTGTGAAGACACACATGAACAAAAAACCCAAGTGAAACAACTCCAGAGCCGTCCGTACAGTCACCTGCGGACACAGGCTGTGGAGACCACCACTGGTGCAATAGCCAACGGGACATGGAAAAGCGAGACAAAGGATATCAGGCACGCGGCCAACGTATGACTCCTCGTCTAGACGTTCTGAGCAACACAGTGGAAAACAGGTAAGGAAACAGACACACAGTACTGTCACAAAGTCAACACGAAATCTACTGACAACAGTGGACAGACACAACAGGGAATATAAGGGAAAATGGGAACAAGCGACAGGAGAGAGCAATCAGCTCGTGATCTGCACACACCAGCGCCGATGTATCAGCGCTGATTGCCCAGGTCACGAGCTGCAGACAATGACAGGACACAGACAACAGGGAAGCTGATGAAGCACCCTGAACTGTGACAGTACCCCCCCCCCCTCAGGGACACCCGGAGGACTCACCATGACGCCGATAGAATTGGTCAATGAGAGCGCGATCCAGAATGTCACAAGCCGGAATCCAGCATATCTCCTCCGGACCATAGCCCTCCCAGTTTACCAGGTATTGATTACCTCTACCCCTCCGTCTCACATCAAGGAGCCGCAGTACCGTATAAGCCGGAGACCCCACGATGAGTCTAGGTGGCAGAGGGACAGAGGTCTGGGGCTGAAGGGTGGAGCGAATGATGGGCTTTATCTTGGAGACATGAAATACAGAGTGGATATTCTTAAACTTGGGGGTTGAATTGAGTCGGACCGACACCGGACTGAGCACCTTAGAGATGGCAAATGGTCCAATAAATTTGGGTCCCAGTTTACGTGAGGGGAGTCTGAGAGGAATGTCCTTGGAGGACAACCAGACCTTCTGACCGCACACGTAAAGTGGGGGCTTAGCACGGTGACGGTCCACTGACGCCTTGTTCCTGTCACCAGTCCGAGTGAGGGCTTCTCTGGCGACCTTCCACGTATGGAGGCATCTCTGAATAAATGAGTGCACGGATGGAACAAAGGCATCAGATTCTTGGGAGGGGAATAAGGGTGGCTGGTAGCCTAAACAGCACTGGAAGGGAGACAAACCCGTAGATGAGACCTGGAGGGAGTTATGAGCATACTCCACCATAGTTAAACTGGAACTCCAAGATGACGGTTCTGCGGACGCCACACAATGCAAGACTCTCTCCAGATCCTGGTTAGCACACTCAGCCTGACCGTTTGTCTGCGGGTGATACCCGGAGGAAAGACTCGCAGTCGCCCCCAGATGTCGACAGAACTCTGCCCAAAACTTAGACACAAACTGGGGACCCCTGTCAGAAACCACGTTCGCCGGGAGGCCATGAATACGGAAAACGTGATCCAGGACAATAGTTGCTGTCCTGTAATTCCGTAGTTCCGTTCCGAGGGGGTTAAACGTTGAGAACAGGGATGTACTCACTGTTCATCCGAAGTCCAAATGACCTGATTGCCCAGGTCACGAGCTGCAGACAATGACAGGACACAGACAACAGGGAAGCTGATGAAGCACCCTGAACTGTGACAATGTGGTGGTGCATTTTTATTTTTACGTTCTCTCTTTATTTTTATTTTCTTATATATATATATATATATATATATATATATTTTTTTTTACCCCACAGATCTTGAATTAATTTAGTAACATTAGATTTAATAAGGTTCAGGTCTTATAAAATAGCTATTTATGTCACTACAATATTTACAACACTGTTATGTTAAAACAATACAAAAAGGACAGATGCGTGGTTCTACAGAACTTTGGACTTTCGTTTCATGCTATATGCAATGTGATCTTTAAAAAATAGCTATGACCTGCATTTTATATTTATTTACACAAATGCTGGTTTTTAAATAAAATCTGTTTTTAACTAAAAGCTTTTTATATAAACCTAATATTTAATATTTATTTCTGAATTAAATTAAATAATAAAACTGTTAATTATAGACCCCATTTTATTGATATTTAAATAATACAAGCTTGTTATGTTGAGCTATTATTGTACATACAGGCATTGTATTAAGCAGGACATAAATGGGGTTTTATTAAAAAGTTCGGGAGGAGCACAATCAAATAATCATCCAATTTGGCACTGTCACAATGTCTAGTCTATGTTTCCCTGGGTGTCCACTAGTGGGCTCACTTCCCCTTAGGCACCTAACCGTAGGCACTAGAATTCCACTAGTCTTGTCCTTTCATCACAGTAATTGCACTCCTGCTAATTGCACCAGGTGCCTTAACTTAAATTGTCATTAGCCTCTCTATATTTACCAGTCTTTTCATGTTGTCTTTATGGAGTCCTTACCCTTCGTGATCCCAGTCTTCTCGTCCTCCGAGATTCCCCGTCTTCCTGTTCCCTTCCTGTCCCTTTCCTGTTTGTTTTATTTTGGATTGTTCTCTGGTTTTGACCCTGGCTTGTTTGACTTCGTTTTGGATTATCCCCTTAAAATCATACCTGCAATTGGATCGTCACAGAAGGACTCCATCCTTTAGATCCAGCGGTATGTCTTTGAGGGAAATGTTTCCTCCCCAGCCACCGAGCGGGATAGGAGTGGTTTTGAGGGAACCCGCCTGGTTGTTTTCCGTGGGACCCGGGGAGGTCGCAAAGGAGTTTGTGGTCAAGAGGAGGTCTGGCATCTCTCTCCACCATGGCCCCCTTCGACCCTGGGCTCGTGTGGAACAGATCGGAGCTGCCGTCTCACCATGGCAGACGGAGAGGGGAGAGGAAGCGCATGGCCACCAGCCCAGCACTGTTGCCCAGGATGGCTGCCAGCCCAGCGTCGCTGCCCATGATGGCCGCAAGTCCAGCGTCACGACACAAGATGGAAGCCAGCCCAGCACCACAGCATAAGATGGTCGCTAGCCCAGCGCCACTGCCCAAGATGACTGCTGGCCCAGCGCCACAGCACAAGATGTCCGCCAGCTCAGCGTCATGGTGCAAGATGGACGTCAGCCCAGCACCACAGCAAAAGATGGTCACAAACCCAGCTCCACTGCCCAAGATGACTGCTGGCCCAGCGCCACTGCCCAAAATGGCCACTGGTCCAGCGCCACAGCCCAAGATGGCCACTGGTCCAGAGTCATGGCACAAGATGGCTGCTTGCCCAGCGCCTCTGCACAGGATGACAGCCACAGCTGACCTTCCAGAGTTGAGTCAGATTCCCGTGGACCCTCCAGAGTTGAGTCAGTTTCTGGTTGTCCCTCCAGAGTTGAGTCAGGTTCTTGTGGACCCTCCAGAGTCAGGGCTAGTCACCGTTGACCTTCCAGAGTCAGGGATAGTCACCGTTGACCTTCCAGAGTCAGGGCTAGTCACTGTTGACCCTCCAGAGTCAGGGCTAGTCACCGTTGACCCTCCGGAGTCAGGGCTAGTCACTGTTGACCCTCCAGAGTCAGGACTAGTCACCAGTGACCCTCCAGAGTCAGGGCTAGTCACCGTTGACCTTCCAGAGTCTAGTAAAGTCACCGGTGATCTTCAAGGACAGAATTAAGTCACCGGTGATCTTCAAGGACAGAGTCAAGTCACCGGTGATCTTCAAGGACAGAGTCAAGTCACCGGTGATCTTCAAGGACAGAGTCAAGTCACTGGTGATCTTCAAGGACAGAGTCAAGTCACCGGGGTTCTTCATGGGAGAATTCAAGCCACCAGTGATCTTCATGAACAAAGGCAAGTCACCATAGATTTTCATGTACAAATGCAAGTCACCAATGATCTTCATGAACAAATGCAAGTCACCAATGATCTTCATGAACAAGAACAAGTCACCAATAATCTTCATGAGCAGAGTCAAGTCAGCATTGATCTTCTGGAATCCAGTATAAACACCATGGGATTACCAGAGTCTCGTCACTTCTCTGTCGAACTACCAGAGCCTCCCCACATCTCTGCTGAACTACCAGAGCCTCTCCACGTCTTCTGCTCTGCCCTGGGAGGCATCTGTTTCGACTGCACGGATGTGGTGGGCTTCAGCTCCGCCCTGGGGGGCATCTGTTTCGACTGCACGGATGTGGTGGTCTTCTGCTCTGCCCTGGGGGGCATCTGTTTCGACCGCACAGATGTTGTGGTCTACTGCTCCACCCTGGTGGTCTTCACATTAGGTCCTTCTTGGACTTGTGTTTTGTGGTTGTTTTGTTTTTATTCTTCTGTCTGTTTTCCACCTATGGACCTGGCCCTCCGTCCAAACTGGTGTTTTCTGTGTCGCAGCGGACTCGCCATGAACGCCAGAGAGAAATGCACATTTCATACGGATTACATAATCAGAGAATACCCTTTATTTTGGTTTGAATATACATAAAATGCAAAAAGCTCTCTCTGCTTCGCCATCTACAGGTCTTAACCAAGAGTATGTAGCGGTCCATTCGCTATTAAAAGCACATCTTCTCTTTTTCGTGGTCACACTGGCCATGGCTGCTTAACCTGATGGAACAGCGTGCGCACTCGTACATTGTACATTGACGTACGATTCAGCCTATTGACTAATGCTTTTATTGCTCTCCACTTGACTATTGGACATAAGTTAACAGTACACCTATGGACGTAGCCGTGCATTTATTAGGTATGGCCAAATAAAAAAGAGGGACTGATGCTCAATTTGCGTGAGGTGGGACAAAGGGTAAAACTGCTGTACAGCACAACGTAAAGTGGGACAGGTGGTCACTCTATAATCGTGGCAGATATTTAGCCAATAAGGTGTAGGCCAATGTATTTCAAAATTGTGTCTAGTTCTATATAAATTACAAAGGTTTAATTGGCATCTTTTTTTCAAATGACCTGTCCAACCGTTACCTGAATATCATAAAAAATATTTTTGGATGACTCGTAACCATGGGTAACCTCATTTCGGATCAACCCACGCATCAAAGCCTCTGCTGCCGCTGCACGCCGCTGCACACTCAGTGGCGGATGGGGTTATCCCTCCCGGTGCAGCAGAGCCACAGGCCCTCTTCGGTTGTTTTGACAGCCCTCCATCCGATAAAATCACGCCTTGTATACAGTCACAAAGAGGACTCTCCCTTCCGGTGCAGCAGAGCCGCAGCTCCCTTCGGACGCAGCGAGAGTCCCTCCATCAGTCGCATTTTCTTGCCTACTCGACATCGGGCTCCGTTCCTGGTGCAGCAGACACATTGGCTCCCTTCAGTCGCAGGGTCATTCTTCAATCTGTCGTTCTGAGTATAATGCATGCTTGGTGGTGGACGGGGGATCTCCCTCCCAGTGCAGCAGAGCTGTTGGCTCCCTTCGGTCGCAGTGGGAGCCCTCCATCCGATGCATCAAACCACGCCTCTTATTCAGTCGAAAGGGGGACTCTCCCCTCCGGTGCAGCAGGGCCGCAGCTCCCTTCAGACGGAGTGAGAGTCCCTCCATCAGTCACATTTTTCTGCTTGTTCAGAATCGGACAGGGCTCTCCCTTCAGCAGGAACATGGTCCCCTTTGGTCGCTGTGAGAGCCCTCCATCCGACACTTCAAATCATGCCTCATATCCAGTCGCAGCTCCCTTCGGATGCAGTGAGTCCCTCCATAAGTCACATCTTCTTGCCTACTCTGCATCGGACAGGGCTCCCCTACCGATACAGTAGACCCATGGCTCCCTTCGGTTGCAGGCTGAACCCCCCGCCTGAGTTATATTGCATGCTCAATGGCGGACAGGGATCTCCCTCCCTCCATTGGCTAACTCACGTTATCAACTCCACTCTTCACTCTGGAACATTTCCCTCAGCATTTAAGCAGGCTCAGGCAAGCCCACTGCTCAAGAAATCATCTCTAAATCCAGCGCTTCTTGAAAACTACAGACTGGTATCCCTTCTTCCATTCATTGCAAAGACACTTGAGCGAGCTGTGTTCAACCAGCTTTCTATGTTCCTTGTACAGAACAACCTCTTGGACAGCAACCAATCTGGCTTCAAAAGTGGTCCCTCAACTGTGACTGCTCTGCTCTCAGTTACTGAAGCCCTGCGACTAGCAAGAGCAGCTTCAAAATCCACAGTACTCATCTTACTGGACTGCTGCTTTTGACACCGTTAATTACCAGATTCTCCTGTCCACCCTCAGAAAGATGGGCATCTCTGGAACCGCACTCCTGTGGGTTAAGTCCTACCTCTCTGACAGATCCTTCATTGTGTCTTGGAGGGGTGATGTTTCTAAGTCACAACACCTTGCAACTGGGGTTCCTCAAGGCTCAGAACTTGGACCACTTCTCTTCTCCGTCTACATGACGTCATTAGGATCTGTCATTCAGAAGCAGGGCTTTTCTTATCACTGCTACGTTGATGACACCTAACTCTACTTCTCATTCCAACCAGATGACCCAATGGTAGCTGCTCGCATTTTAGCCTGTCTGAGTTACATTTCTAGCTGGATGAATAACCATCACCTTCAGCTTAACCTTACGAAGACAGAACTCCTGGTGATTCCAGCTAACCCATTGCTTCATCACAACTTCTCTATACAGCTGGGTTCGTAAACCATTACTCCTTCGAGGACAGCCAGAAACCTAGGAGTTGTGATGGATCATCAGTTAAGCTTCACAGAACACATTGCTACAACGACCCGGTCCTGCAGATTTGCCTTATACAATATTAGGGAGATTAGACCCTTCCTGTCAGAGCAAGCCACCCAACTTCTTGTCCAAGTTCTTGTTCTCTCCAGACTGGACTATTGTAATGCTCTCCTGGTGGGCCTTCCTGCATGTACTATCAAGCCTCTACAACTGATCCTAAATGCAAAAGCTAGGGTTGTCTTCAACCCTCTACCAGTGAGCTACCAGTTGCTGTTCGCATCAAATTCAAAGTACTGATGCTTGCCTACAAGAAGACCACTGTCATGGCACCAATATACCTAAACTCACTAGTTCAACTTATGCACCCTCCAGAAGCTTCTGTTCTGCTAGGGAACAACGCCTTGTGGTGCCACCCCAAAGAGGTTCAAAATCACTCTCAATTACTTTTTCCTGGACTGTGCTCAGCTGTTGAATGACCTCCCAATATTAATTCGAACAGACAAGTCTTAACTCATTTAAAAAAAAACATCTAAAGACTCTGTTTTTCCACCAGCACTTGACCAGCTAATACTAGCGCATACCTTTCCTTGTCTATCGTATTCTTAATAAAAAAAAAAAAAAAAAAAAACTTGGCTACGGGTTCTGTGCTAGACCAACTGAGACTTGTCATGGCACTTGCATTTTGTTGTTGTTCTCTTGTTGGTGTGATTGATGTAAATGTGAATGTAATGTATCATCTGCCATTTCATACAGTCGACTGATGACTGATATGGGGCAGGGCAACAACTTGCATGCTGCCGGCAGGCATATCAACCTGGAGTCCAAGACTGGTTGCCCACTGAAGCTAAGCAGGGCTGACCCTGGTAAGTACCTGGATGGGAGACCTCCTGGGAAAACTAGGTTGCTGCTGGAAGAGGTGCTAGTGAGGCCAGCAGGGGGTGCTAACCCTGAGGTCTGTGTGGGTCCTAGTGCCCCAGTGTAGTGATGGGGACACTATACTGTCAACAAGCACCGTCCTTCGAAAGAGACGTTAAACCGAGGTCCTGACTCTCTGTGGTCAGTAAAAATACCAGGATGTCTTGGTGTGACCTCGGCATCCTGGCTAAATTCGCCCATTGGCCTTTGACCATCATGGCCTCCTATCAATCCCCATATCTGCTGATTAGCTTCATCACTTTGTCTCCTCTCCACCAGTAAGCTGGTGTGTGGTGGACGTTTGTCTCATATTTGCATTAAGAAATATTACATGAGCTATAGGCTAAGTGAAACATCACACAAGTGCAAATGTGATACTCATCGTGTTGGGAATCGAGAGTCTATTCCAACTTCATCAAGTGGAATCGACTCCTCATTCAGTCTTTTTCATTTCAACAAAGCTTATCTATGGGAGTCTCTCAAATGGAAGGCTACATCCTACAAAGGCTGCACACATTTAAATTCACAAAAATAAACATAAATAAGAGTCAGTAATGATAATTTCATGTTTCAGAAGCACAATTCACCAAAAGCCATAATTACAAGAGTTGTGAGATAAAATAATATTTTCAATTTTATATTATAAAATCGTTGTATGATATCAAAGGGAAGTCGTGGCCTAATGGTTAGAGACTTTGATTCCTAACCCTAGGGTTGTTGGTTCGAATCTCGAGCCAGCAATACCACAACTTAGGTGCCCTTGAGCAAGGCATTGAACCCCCAGCTGCTCCCCGGGTGCCACAGCATAAAGGGCTGCCCACTGCTCTGTGTGTGTGCACTTCGGATGGGTTAAATGCAGAGAACGAATTTTGAGTATGGGTCACCATACTTGGCTGAATGTCACTTTCACAAAGTACTGCGAGAACGATTCAAAAGCACAAGTAACCATATGCTTTCTAAAGCTCTTGTGGTTCTTTGATGCCACACACATGTCAGTCTAATGGTGATGTTCCGCTTCAAGTCAAACATTGCTATGATTCAATGAACCATTCATAAAGAATCCTTTACTCCTAAATGAAACAGCCATTGAATGAATCGAATATATGACTCAATGACTTAATCATTAAAATATTTACCACCACCTTCTGGCAGGTTTAGATTTTTTTTTCGAGTATCATTTCATTAAAAAAATTATTTTACATTTTCATAGTAATAATAATAAAATTAACCCAACAATGCCAATTCTATCATCATTTACGCACATGGTCCAAAAGAGTATATGTAACAAATTATATCAAACAAAATATTTCTTGCTGAACATACTTTTTTGTAATCTCCGTTTGATGCTTTGCACAACAATGACTTTGACAATGAAGTTATCTTTTCAGAGTAATTTATCCAAATCTGATGTGCGATTAATTAGATTAATTAATCAATACATCATGTAATTAATTAGATTAAAAAAAAAATTGTTTACCAGCCCTAATATATATATATATATATATATATATATATATATATATATATATATATATATACACACACACACACACACACACACACAGTGGAGTGCACGTTGAACACTTTCTTAAATCAACATAAGTGATAAAAGTGTGCATGCTGAACACTTTCTAAAATCTAAAAGTGTGCATGCAAGACGCAAGTGTACTTTCTGAAACCCTGCATGGTAAGGGTTACCTGTATTAGCTTCGTTGACTTTCTCTGAGTTGGTTAGACCCTGATACCTTGGACTCCACTCAACCAGTGTGTATTGTAACACACTTTAAAGCATTGCTCCTCTCAGCATTGAGGGTTATGTTTATATAAAGGTGCTTCCTTTTGGGCGCTCAAGTTCTCCACCCTTCTGAGGAGCTGAATTCCTCACTCTGTGGGCTGTTCTCGTGTTAGTTTAGCAGCACTCCCCCTACCAAAAGGGTTGCCTATGAATTCAGAGTTCTCCTCTCAACTGATAATTGAGTTTTGTGTTTTTACAGAGCATCTTGAATCAGCCGCATCAGGTAATAAAAGTACAATAAAGTACATTAAACTGAATAGAAAATCAGACGTAAAACCCTCACATCATGTCCTGTAACTGTGCAATAAAAATATAAGTGAAACGTAACAGACAGACACATGTAACTTAATCATAATAATTTATTACAGATGTGACATAGAGCAGTACCACAGTAGTCCAAATGACGATGCATTTCAGTTGCAGTCCACTCTGGCAGAATATAATATTATTGTGAGGAGCAGGGCATAATTTAAGTTGTTAAACGCTGAAAATACTATCCCAATCCAACCCCTCAAGGCGCGCATTTCTCATTCAAAACACGCATCACCAGAAACACAGCATGTCACAATCTCTGACGAAACAAACAAGATCTAATGAGCGTTTGATATCGCTGCCATAAAACTTGTTGTAAAACTTCTTAGCGGCACATTTTTAAATAGTTACTATAGCTACAGAGGAAGGAGATACATACTGCAGATTAATGCGGTTTGAATTTGGATCTGTTCCTCACACCAAGCTTAAAAATACTTTCACCAAGCAAAAATAAAATACTTTCATGATCATTTTATTTAATGCTTGTGCATGACAGCATACTAATACAAATTTTAACAATACTACACTGCACATTAAAATGTATGTGATCATTTAACCATTATCATGCAATATTGTATTTATCTTGTTTATCATGGGTCACATAATATGCTGCCAGATCTTAGCCTGATTTGGGCCACATATCACCTGACTGATCTGGGCCACACTCCTCCCACCAACAATTGGCCCTCATATTGTTTGGCGGATCCCCACCGTGCCGTCATTGCCACACATGGCCCAACTCTGGCTGAAAGGGTACATGCCATTGCTGACATTACGGCAGCAGTGCCAGCTTGAGGCCACATGTGGGCAAATTCCATTTGTTATGTGGTTTGCAACATCTAGCCAAGATCCTGTTTGTGGATTTCAACTCAGCTTACAACACCATCATTCCAAACCTTCTCTTGTCTAAATTAACTCCGCTCTCCATGCCCACCTCCATCTGTCATTGGATCACCAGCTTCCTGACAAACAGGCAGCAGCTAGTAAAGCTAGGAAAAGCCTTTCATCCAGCACCCGTACGATCAGAACTGGCAACCCTCGGGGTTGTACCCTCTCCCCAAAGCTCTTTTCTCTCTACACCAATGACTTCACATCTAAAGACCCTTCTATTAAGCTCCTGAAATTTGCAGATGACACTACAGTCATCTGCCTCATATGCTTACAGACACAAGGTTAAAGAGATGTCTGTCTGATGCAGTCTCAACAAACTGGGACTCAACACTCTTAAAACAGTGGAGATGATAATGGACTTCAGGAGAAATCCCCCGGCTCTCCCCCCACTTACTATTATGAACAGCACTGTGACTGCAGTGGAGTCTCCCAGGACATGAAGTGGGACATTCACATTGACTACATTGTGACAAAGGCCCAGCAGAGGTTGTACTTCCTTTGTCAGCTGAGAAAGTTAAACCTGCCACAGGAGCTGTGAATAAAACACGGGTGAATAAAACACGGGTTTAATTTTGGACACATGAAAGGCGGTATGTATCCTCCTGTACGCTGAAGGTAGTTTGAGGCGGACTGTCTGGTGATAGTAAACGGGCCAATAAATTTGGCAGCTAATTTGTTAAAGACGGAACGCAGAGGAATGTTGTTGGTAGAATAGAAAGCCACACTTTTTGACCCACGACGTAAACAGGAGGCTTTGACCCGGAGCAAAGTCTAGGGGGCTCTGGTCCAGGTGCGGTGGCACCTCTGGACAAATGCGTGAGCGGATGGGACCGCGACTTCAGATTCCAGACTAGGAAAGACTGGTGGCTGGTAACCTAAGCTACACTGAAATGGAGAGAGGCCCGTTGCTGACACTGGTAATGAATTGTGAGCGTACTCCACCATAGAAAGTTGTTGGCTCCAGGAAGAAGGATTCTTGGAGACCAAACATCGCAACGTCCTCTCTAAATCTTGGTTGGCTCGCTCAGACTGCCCGTTACTCTGGGGATGATAACCCAAAGACAGGTTAACTGACACTCCTAGAAACTTACAAAATTCTCTCCAAAATTTGGAAACCACATCTACTGGGAGGCCATGTTGTCGGAAGACGTTATCTAAGACAGTGACCGCTGTCTCCTTGGTTGTCAGTAATTTGGGCAAGGGGATGAAATGTTCAGCCTTTGAGAATCGTCCACTAATGTCAAAACAACCGTCATGCCATTAGAGGGCGGGAGGGCGGTAACAAAATCTAGTGCGATGTGGGACCAGGGTCTCGAAGGGACAGACAACGGTTGAAGCAGCCCATCAGGAGGCCGGTTAGATGACTTACCACTGGCGCAAACTGAGCAGGCCAAAACAAAATTGTGGATGTCACAAGCCATAAGTGGCCACCAGAATCGTTGTTTAACTAACTCATTGGTTCGGCTTATCCCTGCATGACAAGCAACATTAGAGCAGTGACCCCACTGAATTACTTAGGACCGTAACTCCTCCAGCACAAATAAACGATTCGGTGGACAACCAGGTGGAGGCTTTACCTCTTCTAAGGCCATCTTGACCTTCGACTCGACCTCCCATACGAGTGCTGAGACGACTATTTTCTCGTGTAAAATACACTCGGGAGTCACGGGGCGGGCGGAGGGATCAAAAAGACGTGACAAAGAATCGGGTTTTACATTTTTGGAACCCAGGCATTACAATACAGTAAAATCAAAACGACCGAAAATAAGTGCCCACCGAGCCTGCCTGGAGTCTTTTGGCAATTCTAATATATTCTAAATTCTTATGATCAGTCCAAACAATGAAAGGTACCCCTGAACCTTCCAACCAGTGACGCCACTCCGCTAAAGCTAATTTGACAGCCAACAATTCTCTGTTACCAATGTCATAATTGCATTCAGCAGGAGATAAGCGATGGGAGAAAAACGCGCATGGATGCATCTTATGGTCCAAGACAGCATGTTGGGACAGCACTGCTCCTACCCCCACCTCTGATGCGTCGACCTCCACCACAAACTGCCGTGTGGGATCAGGGGCCACAAGGATGGGAGATGAAACAAAGCGGCTCTTGAGGTTGGTGAATGCAGTCTTGGCTGCGTCCGACCACCTGAATGTGGGGGAGGTCAAGGCCGTCAGAGGCCAGGCTAGTTGGCTGAAATTGCGAATGAAACGCTGATAGAAATTGGCGAACCACAGAAACCGCTGTAGGACCTTACGGGAATCTGGGGATGGCCAATCTATCACAGCCTTAACTTTGTCAGGGTCCATACGTATTCCCTTGGACGAGACGATATACCCTAGGAAGGGAACAGACTGTGCATGGAATACTCATTTCTCCGCCTTGACACAAAGCCCATTCTCAAGTAATCTCTGAAGCACTCGTCTGATGTGTTGAACATGTTCCTGGAGAGATGAAGAAAAAATCAGTATGTCATCCAGGTAAACATATATAAACTGATCTACCATATCTCTCAACACGTCATTAACGAGTGCTTGGAAAACTCCTGGCGAGTTGGATAGCCCGAACGGCATCACCAAGTATTCAAAGTGCCCTCTAGGGGTGTTAAAGGCGGTTTTCCATTCATCTCCCTTCCTGATGCGGACCAAATGATAAGCGTTACGTAAATCCAATTTTGTGAATACGGATGCTCCCTGTAACCTCTCGAAAGCCGAAGACATCAACGGCAAAGGATAGGTGTTCTTTATCGTGATGTTTTTCAGCTCTCTGTAGTCAATACAAGGCAGAGAACCATCCTTCTTACCCACAAAAAAGAATCCCGCCCCTGCTGGAGAAGAGGAAGGACGGATCTTTTTTATTTTTTTTAAGCTTATGCAGATACAGGTATTAACAGTTCATGTTCCGAGAGCCTATCGTGATCTGCAGCTGCTCAGGACTAGATATATAGTATAAGTGACATTAAGCATCAGGAGATTACAGTTTTTTAGCTGTGCAGGTGTTTGTTTAGTCTCTTCTTGAAGGCCTGAACATTCTTTGAGGTGATTTCACCTACCACAGTACAGGGGAGGCAGTTCCAAGTTGTTACAGCCGAATGAAGAAAACTCCTCCCCAAGCATTTGGTGTTGGACTTGGGGACTTGGTCGTGCTCTCCGAGTGGTTCGGCAAAGGAGATCAGGTGGGGGTAGCAGAGCTTTGAGATCCTCTGGACAGTTTTCAGTGTGCATTTTAAAAAGCACAGTTGTTGCTGCAACAGTTCTACGTTGGCTGACCTGGCTGATTGCATATTTCCTTAGGGCAGTGTCCTCATCCTCCCCAATGATTTTCAGTGCCTTTTTCTGGATGTTGTCAAGCTGCCCAAGGGTGGTCTGTGATGCGTTCATCCAGGCAAGGCATGAGTACTCCATGGTACTCCTGACTTGTGCCTTATAGACATTGGCCCTACCTTTAACATCAAGCTTGTTGGCCAACCTACGCAGAGCTCCAAGACGCTGCCCAGCACACTTGCAGATGTTTGACAGGTGATTAGTCCATAGCAACTTCTTATCGATACATAGTCCCAGAATATTCAACTGCTCACAAAGGTCAATTCTGGTTGCCCCCAAAAAAAGGTCCGGGCAGGATGGAAGCCTCTTTCTCGACAGAACCGTAGCCTTGCATTTGCTAGGCTCGAACGTGACATTCCAGGTATCAGCCCACCTGCGCATATTCTCCAGGTCTTTATTTAGGGATGCTGCCACATTGGGGCCATTAAGTGATGTTACTGGGGCATAAATGGTGGAATCATCTGCAAATAGAAAAATGCTATTATCGCACTGTTCTACAACATCGTCTATGAAGATGGAGAATAATAGCGGGCCGAGAATGGATCCCTGGGGCACCGAGGAGTTGATTGGTTAAGGTGATGAGGACTGACCAGAGAGCACGACCTGGATGGACCTTCCTTCCAGGTAGTTCTGTAGCCAAGAATGTAATGGCCCAGTTATGCCTTTAGCAGAAAGCTTATCCAGAAGCCCATTGTGCCAAACCTGGTCGAACGCTCCTTTAATGTCTAGTGCAACAATGTACACCTCACCTCCTTTGTCTAAGATGTTGTTCCACGTCTGCAACAAAACTGTAAGGAGGTCTGCTGTACTGTGATTCGGTTTAAATCCATACTGTTTATTAGAAATTAGTTTATGGCGGAAGAGGTAGCCCTGGAGCTGTTTATGAACTGAGGATTCCATCACTTTGCTAAGGAGAATTTGTTGGGTCTGATTTTGAGTCTCTTTTATGTATCAGAATCAAAAAAACACGGGACGTGATGTTAAACTGTCCATTGTGCCAATGGATGGTATGCACATGAGGTTTGCCTTGATGTTAAGAGTGGCGTGGGAGCTGTACCTCAGATATGGGAAAGATGTAAATTTCGGACACATCATCAGTAGTATGCCTTTGAATCATGGGGTGTTTCGGCCTTTCAATACTAAACACCCTCATCAAAGGTGACCAGCAACAGGGTGATCAAACCTGAGCTTGTGTCCCATGCCCAATCATGAAAATTGCCTAGTTGTTTAAATGGCGCAGCCCATTTGTTGGGTCTGATAATTTGTTGGGTCTGATTTTGAGTCTCTTTTATGTATTGGTATCACTCTGGCGTTTTTCCATTGTTTGTGGAAAACGCCATGTGAGAAGAGAAGTTGAAAGAGACGACTAAGGGGGCTGGCCAATTCTGCTGCACATTCTCTAAGGACTTTTGTTGGTATTTCATCAGGTCCCATTGCCTTTACAAGGTTGCGAAGAATGTTTCTAATGTCTTTGGGTTTGAAATGCACATAGGCAAAAGAGGATGTCGGTTGCTGGCACTGAGGAAACGATTGTGCAGATGCATCACAGAAAGTACACTTCTCTGCTATGGTTTGGCAGAAGATGTTAGCCTTTGCACAGGCACTGATGTGGGTGGTACCCCGGTGTTCAATGACAGGGATGTCTGTGAAACCACTTCTGCCTGAAAGTGAATTTACTATGCCCCACCATTTTTTTGAGCTTAGCGAGTTATCTGCAAGATCATTCCTCAATTTGGTGCAATACTCCCTTTTTGCCCTCTTTTCAGCTTGATTGAAAGCTGCTCTTGCCTTGAGGAACTTCCGTTTCATAGCCGGGTCATCAGAGGTCCATATGTTGTGAGTAAGCTTTCTTTTTCTCATGGCTAATCTTCTGCTCTCTGCGTTGAATCAGGCTTTATCCCAGGACTTTTTGGTGATGGTCTTGTTGGGAATATATAATGCCATGGCATCTCGCAGTATGGAGGTAAAGTTTGTGAAGATGATTTCAGGATCTTCGTCCTTGAGAATGCTGGGCCAGTTAATATTAGTAAGGTAACCTCTCATTCCCCAGAATTGAGCCTTGTCATATCTCCATACTGTTCTCTTGTATGGCTTATCTCTGAAGACTGGGATTTGTAGCTGTATTAGAACTGGGTTGTGGTCAGAGGATCCCATTTGTGCTAAGGTGGTAGTGGTTGCTGGTGTGTCTGAGAGAACTAGATCTAGAATATTATCTCCTCTAGTTGGTTCCCTGACAATCTGATCTAGCCCCAGACAGTTGGCGAGTTGTAAGGCTCGCCGTCCAGCAGTGTCTGTTATATTACTGCCCAGCCACTCGTGGTGGTGTACATTGAAGTCGCCTATGAGCATTACAGACTGTGCTCTATATTCGTCCATCACTGAGAATGTGAACTTGTCAAGGTAGTCCAAGATTTCACAGGAGGCACTTGGGGGGCAGTATATATCAGGAGTGTCCTGGTTTTCAGAGCAACAGTGAACCACATGAGCTCAAAGTCATCAGGATCTCTAGCTGGATTATGATAGATGGATATTCCTTCTAGACAGTATACTGCTATACCACCACCATTTTTTCCAGTGCGGTCTCTGCGACAGTTGAGCAAGTAGCCAGGGATCTGGATGGAATCAGCCCTGTCTGGAATGGTGGAGTCAAGGAAGGTTTCAACTATGATGACTATGGAGGGTTTTTTCACCGAGCAACAGTTGGCAAGATCCCCAATATTGGACTGTAGTCCTCTGATGTTTACTTCAAGGATAGTCAGTTCGGATTCGCTAATTCGTAGTCGTGGTCCATGCAGTGGTCGGCATTGGGTATTCTGATTGTTTCGAGGCTTTCTTTCTAGTTTTGTAGCAGAGGTTTGTCGGCACAGGGGTAGCTAACCCCTGTGCCAATTGGTACACACCTGAGCAGTGCGGCAGGGATCAGTGCATACATGGCCTGATCTGAAAGCATCATACCTAAGCAGAGGACTCATAACGGATCGGGCCCCAGGAGGAGCCACTTGGCCAGGGACGGGGTGATCGCACTTTTAGCGATCCCTACTACCCCAATAACGATGAACGGATGAACCTTGATACCAAGGAATCAGAAATGTATTCCTCCATGGCCTCCCTCTCCGGAATAGATAGATAGTAAAGTTTGCCTTTAGGCGGAGACTTACCTGGCATTAAATCTATCGCACAGTCGTAGGGACGATGCAGAGGAAGAGAAGCAGCACGGGACTTACTGAATAACTTCAGGTCCATGTACTCTGCGGGCACGTTTGATAACACCATGTTCTCTTTCTGAAAGACAGAAACAGGCACAACAGGACAAGCAGAAAGCAAACAAGACTCATGACAACTTTAACTCCACAATGTGACAGTGTTGGAACACCAATCCACTCTTGGATTATGCTTGATTAACCAGGGGTGACCTTAAACAATGGGAGCTACGGGGGAGTCCATGAGGTAAAAGGATATGGTTTCACTGTGGTTGCCTGAGGTGAGCAGAGTGATAGGTTCAGTATACTGGGTGACCTGTGGCAGTTCCTGGTCGTTGAGTGCAGTGACATGGATGGGCTGAGACACAGGAAGGACAGGAATGTTCAAGTGATGTGCAATGATAGAGTCAATGAAATTACCTTCGGCTCCAGAGTCCAGAAGGGCGTGACAGTCGTGAGTGTGATTCTCCCACCGCAGTTTCATCGGAAGGATAGTCGATGATGTTGTTGAGGACTTCCCGTCGGAGATCCCACCCGATAGTAGCCTCATCTTTACTTCCGGGCTGGCTCTTTTTACCGGGCAGGAATAGATGGAGTGCTCCGAGCCACCGCTGTATAAACACAGTCCTTGGGACCTCCTCTGCTCTCTCTCCCTCCGGGACAGCCAAGCTCTACCCACCTGCATGGGTTCGTGGTCGTCGACGGGACCGACTGTTTGCTCACGACTGTAAACATAATTAACAATGTTTAATGAGATAAAGCAGACAATACAAAACTGGCACACAAATAGCGCTGGGATGAAGGTACTGTCCAAGATGGTGGAGGGTAGTGATGAGTCCGGAAGGCGGAGGTGAGTAGGCAGCAGGAGAGGGTGGCACAGGAACTGCGGGCAAGCGAGCCGAAGCTAAGTCGTATTGCTTGAAGGTGGTTGCAAAGAGTGGACGGGGTTCCGGGGAAAGACACGGACATCCAAACGCAGAACACACAAGAAAGCAAGGCACGGTTAACAAACAGGAAACAATGCTCTCACGAACACAAGACATAAGACAAACCATTATATAGAGGGAGAGTAATGAGTGACAGCTGCTGCTGATGACAATTAACGGAGACGCCCACAAACTAATCAGTGCTGATGCGTAACACACAGACTTCACCCACAAAGTGCAAAACCCAGAGATCCAGAGATCACGGTTTACCAACCATGTCCTGTCTTACCTAACCCTAACCCCATTATGCTGCACTGTGGAAGATTCTTTCACTAAAACTAATTCCTTGTATGTCAATAAGATTAATTCTCAAACTGATAGATTTTTTTTTTTTTTTGAGAGAGAGAGGTTTGAGAGGTTTTGAGAGGTTTGAGAGAGTTCTGCAGCTGATACCTATGTGGGATTAATTTTTATTATTTTGTATTAATTTGCTTAAATTAGGACTACATTATTATGTAATTGTTTGTGCCATTTTTTTAATAACTTTGCAACTTCAACTTTTTAAAAGGCCAAATTGTATATGATAAAAACCTGTATGACTTTGTATTATGTATATATTTATTAATGTAAATTATTCATTAATAATATGGTCAAATTATTTTGTCTACCAAGCTCTGATAATGTTTGGAATATTATTTTAAAAGACTATCCAAATTTTAATAAAATAATACCATTAAAAGCACAGATGTGTCTGTAACTTTAAAGGTATGTTTCATTCCCAAAAAAATGAAATTTCTGTCATAATTTACCAAGGTTGTTCTAAATCTACATAAAGTTATTTATTCTGTTGAACAGAAAAGAAGATACTATAAAAAATTTGGGTAATTAAACGGCAAAATACTATCAGACCAGAAATTGTATCTTCAAAGTATCTTATTTGATGTTCAACAGAAGAAAGAAATTATTACAGATTTGCAACAACGTGTTGGTGTGTAAATGATGACAAGTTTTGGGGGGTGAACCATCCCTTTAAGAAAGACAGTCCAACGTGAGCAATGTTGATCATTATCAACTGATACGGGACAGACATCGATAACTTTCCCATCCAGCCCTACATCTGGAGAGCCTTGTGTTCAAAGAGCAGATGTGAGCTCCAGATGTTTTAAACTGTGCAGGATTAGTGTATACTGCACTCACGTGAAAGTGTTTTAACCATGTGCGTTCTAGGGAGTATGTCACTATGGAAACAGACACAAAAATCCAATCATGTGCACTGAATAAACAGGCTGAATAAAATGCAAGTTTAATCACTGACATTAGCTGGTGCTTATGGAACAGCAGAAATGCAATGGTTACAATGGTTACCGCTGTGCAACAAACACAACTTTCTGTTTCTTACACCTGCTTGTCACAGAGAAGAAAGAAGCCAAACTGTATTCAGATGTTCCCAAACAGGCATTCACAGTCTGTTTGTAGGTGAAATGTACGTAGTGGATGTCCCTTTTGAAAATCAGTTTAGGTCCCCTAAAACGCTAGGGCCAGTCATATGTTGAGGTCATATGTAGTGTAGGTATTGCCAAAAAATAAAGTCAAGCCCAGGGGCCCCCAGTTCAATCCCTGCACTGCATTTCCACCTGTACACAGTGAGTGGAAACATATTATTGTTTGTGTGTTAAGCAGACTGTGTTTATCTACTTATGTGCAATGTTCTGATGAATTTAAGTATTATACAGAGTATATATACTCTGTATTGAGAGTTTGACATGTCATTTGTCAACCTCCAGCTTGATGGGATTTTCCCTGGGTTCTGATCATGATTTGCAGCTTATGTGGTCATGTGATGTTTATGAGCGGTGCTGTGTCTTCCCTTTCAGATGCAGTCGCTACAATCCCATAATGCCCTGCTCAGCATGCTGGCTGCTGGAATATCCTAAATGATCACAGATTATGTGAGTGTCTCTCTCATATTGAGAGTAAAGCCACAGCTCTGCATCTCTTTGTAACTCTGCTGCTTGGCTGGGCACAGGAATGAGCGCGGCGGTGGTGCACAGAGGATTCCTCAGGAAATATGGTAAGGTTTACACTTTGTCATTTTTTACTTTTGCCGCCTTTTTTTTTTTTCATCAGTTAACCACAGTAGTTAACAAATTAACAATGAAAAATACTTATAAAGCATTTAATAAACTTAGTTGATGTTGCTTCCAACATGGACTAATATGTTATTAAAATCATAAGTTGTATCTATGAATGTCATTTAATGGACCTGAGCTAACATGGACTAACAATAAACAGACGTTTTTGGATTAACTAATGCAAACAAAGATGAATAAACACCGTAATAGAGTATTGCTTATTGTTAGTTAATGTATTAAATCTAATTTTATGGTGCACAGATGATTGGTGACACTATAAATCTTAAGTATTTTAATTGTGCTCTTTTGGTTTTAGTCAAGGCAGACTTTGTATACTTATAACTAATTTTGAAAGGTATTTGAACAGCTTATTTGATTCAAAAGTGGAGATGTGTTCTTGTAGATGAACTCGACACATATTAAATGGAGACTGAGACATTCAGTCCAGAATGTCATACTGCATTTAAAATTTAACATAAAATCACTGGCTATGACATTTATAAAAGTCTGTGTAGAATAACCGAAAATGTTATTTTACTTATATAATAGGACAACATCTCTGTAAGCAAACATTTATAAAAACCTATTTAATTGTTGTGATCTACACATGTCCATTGAAAAATGGATACCCATCATTATACTCTAACAGCAGTATCCAATCGTCCGACAGTGAGCTATCTGTTTGTGCTCTTTATCTGTTGCCTTCACAGCATTAAGTGTGTCAGCTCCACCTGTCTACATTGCTTCTACCCTCTGTATGTCTTGTATTTAGGTCATATGATAATGATGATAATGGGGATGAAAATGACCAAATCCATAATGAATTAGTTTTAGTATGACAGACTAACAGTGTCCCTACACAGCTATGATGAAACCTGCAGAAATAAATACAATAAAATACAAATATAAATAATAAAACAAAATTATACTATTAATCTTTCTTGTCTGTTCTGAAATATTTTACCTTTGTCCAGAAAAAAAACAAAAAAATAAAAAAAAAACAAGCTTGTACTCCTAACCAGCATACCGTCTAAAAAGGCTCTTCCTAGCTTCATGTGACTTACTGCTGAAATAATGAATACTCTTTGGTAGATTTAAACTGTTTAATGTGTAATGGAAATACCATTTTTAAATTGTTTTTTATTCATCACCATAATATTTTTAGGGTTAAAAGGAGTATGAAGTATGGTAAGACAAGGGAAAGTGTTCCTCTTATAAACCGTATAAATCGGCTAATGTGTTATTAGAGTAAACAAACAGAAACTCTTGCTCATTTAGTTCTTACAGCACAAGATGTAAAACTATTCAAAGATCTCAATAAATTGATTAGCTGACAGAAACCAGTAAAGGAGATGAAGCTAAATATTTGCATATTTAATTGGCAATATTTAATTGAATATATTTCATAATAGCAGCATTATGAAGTTAACATGAATGATTACACTCATTTAAATCACCTTCCAATGACTGACTCTCACAAAAGTTAATATTCAGATGAAATGACAAACAGTGTGCTTCTGTATTTTCTCTAAGGTGGCTTCATGTTCAAACAATGGAAGGAAAAGTACCTGGTGTTGACGGTGGAAGGAAATCTGATGGTGTGCCGAGATGCAGACTCACCTCCGGACCAGGTGGTGGCGCTGCAGAGTAACTGTGAGTCCATAGTGGAGGGTAAGGAAATCTTAGATTTGCCCCGTTTGCCCTCTGGAGGCCGCAGAGACAGCTGCTTCGCCCTCATCCTGCCCCAAGACAAGTTCCTCCTCCTGCTCTCAGACAGTCCAGACGAGTGCACGTGAGTACATGACAAAATCAATCATGCTTTTTAGTTTCTTAATTGATTATCCTCTGTGGGCAAAACATGCACTTCACCTTTTCCAACAGGTAGATGTAAATTTCATTTTATGTTAAGAGAAATGTCAGCAAATGTTAGTGAATGTTTTATTAAAGTGTTTGTCTCCAACAGTCAATGGCTGAAGTTACTCAGAAAGGTGAAAGAGGTGAGTTCTTACATTTCATTACCACCAAATATACATAAAGTCTTATAAACATGTAAATAAACAGAAATTGAAAGGTTTACTCATATTGTTATGCTGGAAAAAAATTGTAGTCTTATTATTTTGGACCCCCTTATGCAATATAAATCATGACTTTTATTCAGCAAGAACACATTAAAAATATTGAGCAGAATGACTGTGTTCAACATTGATAATAATCAGAAATGTTTCTTGAGCAGTAAATCATCATATTATTCTGATTTCTGAAGATCATGTGACACTGAAGACTGGAGGAATAATAATAAAACATTTTACAATATTCTACAATAAATTTTATAATTAATCATTATTTTTTTATATTATTTTTTACAGTATATGCACATAGGAAATATATTTTAAATGAAAAAAAATACTTTGTAATATCACTTTTTTTTATTATTAAGGGTTGAACATAAGGGTTGTGTCTTGGTTGTTTTGTCCTGATAACACTTTTTTTTTTTTTTTTTTTTTAACAGGTTTATGCTATGCTAGTATTTCATTTCTGATAATTCTTGTCACAGATTTGGTTAGACTTTACTTTATAATTCAGGTCAATTTAATTGTAATTATTATTGCTATTGTGCCTTGGCTCTAGATAATTTGCACTCTTGGTTAATGAAGTATAGTTTTTTAGAGGGAAAACAACACTGTATGCAGTCCCTATGAATGCAGTTCAAACTGATTTTATTCAGGGCCAAACAGCAGGATTATTCTTGATGAATGTTACATAATATGTCATGTGGCAGTGCCTTTGCCAGATCCTATGTAAATGATAAGTGTTGTAATCTCTCATGAGGGCCAAACCAAACACTTTGCCCTCTTTAATCTTTGGAATAGGAAGCCATGAGCACTCGGTGTGCAGTATGTTTGCACGTTTCAATGGCGTCCACTTTTTGCTCAGGGTGTGACTTCACCACTTGCCCTGAAGAGACAGCAGAGCATCACACCCTGCATCACGGACAGAGAGCCGCTTCCAGACGTCTCCAGTGACAAAGACCCCTCGTCCCCGCACCTCAGTGACAAGGGCCTGAGCTCCCCGCTGGTCCGCTCCAGAGAAAACTCCTTCAGACACAGAGGTGGGCTCAGGATTGGTAACCGCTTTGCTCATATTCTCATGGTGCTTTGGTGATACCTTTCACACAAATGTTCCCTCTGGAGCAGCACTGTTCAGTCAGAAGAACTAGCTGTTAACATTCATGTCAGTGTCATTATATAAAAAAAAAATAACCTCAGAAACTCTTTGGTCAACCAGAAGAAGAAGAGCAAGAGAAACAACAGTAATAATAATAATAATAATAAAGTCATACTAATGAGTTTTGCGGTAGGTAATTATGAAGACACATCTTGATGATAATGGTATTTATAAAATCATCACTGTCCATGTTATTTATTATTTTATTATTTTTATAGGAGCTCGGAAATACTCCTTACATGTTGCTGATTAAAGGACAACAATCTCCTGTGATTTCTGTCTTTCTGTGTTAAGCCCCTCTCTCTCTCTCTCTCTCTCTCTCTGCTATAATCTGTTTAAGCATGTTTTTCTGCTTATTCTTTCTGCTATGTGCAGTATTTTGGTCTCTCTTAAATGGAGATTGGCAAAAGACTATAAATGAGTCACAGCAAAGTCTAATATTTTATTTAAAGAGTGTGTGTGTGTGAGTGTGTGTGTATGTGTGTGTGTATATATATATACACACACACACACACACACACACAATTTAAAAGTGTATTGATAAATGTATAAATTAACATTAACTATGTTTTAAAAAGTACTGTTCATCAGAACTATAATATATAAATAAATAAATGAAAAGTGTTTCTATTTTTCAGTTAACAGTTCAACGGTTCAATACTGTGTGCACCTTTATTCTCAATGATGATGTTATCAGCCGCATCACTAAAATATCTAACTTTTAATTTTTGTCCTCATGGTAACAACCCACTATAATGCACCATAAGCTGATTTGCCAACTGCCAATAAACAACACAAGAAAAATAAGACATGCTTAAATGGGTAGGCTGAAGGGTAATTATTTCACTGCGGTTGCCAGATTCAGCATGGACATGGGATCAATAACACCACAGAGTCGGCCCAAATACACTCGCCCAAGTCCGACCGCCAAAACTGCTGGCATTGGGCCACAATCACACCGACGAATGTCACATTTTATTATTAGGTTTATATTTTACCAAATAAAAATTACAGCACTATTGGAGTTCATCCCACTATCTGATGTGAGCATAAGTATTGGAACAGTTGAATTTTATGCAGATGTAAAAGATTAAAAGCTAATATTTAGTTGCAGATCCCTTGAACCCATAGACATCACCAGACTCTTGCTCTTCTGTTTTGAAATGCTTTTCCCAGCCTTTAATGCAGCCAATTCCAACTGTTGCTTGTTTTGGGGTTTCTGTCTTTAGTCTCCTCTTCAACTGGTGAAATTAATTAATCAAATTTAAATCTGGAGATTTATTTGGGCAAGGCTTTACATTTGTTTGCCCTGATAAAGTCCTTGACTGAACTGGCAGTGTGTTTTGGGTCATTGTCCTGATCCAATATTAGGTTAGGTTAGGTTAGGTCAACTTTATTATCCTTGAGAGGCATTTTGTTTCACAGCCAGCAGAATCCATACAATCCCAAACACACAGCAACAAACAGTACAGAAAGAAAAAAAAAAAAAGTATTTAAAAACCCAATAGCAACTGGGACTATTTTTAAATCTATTTGTCCTGCAAAGCGGTAAAGAATATCTACGTGAAGAAGGTAATAACATAAAAAGATGGCTGGAATCTCTTCACATTAACTCAACCTTCCTCAGAGTCTTGCTTTATGCAAACTGTTTAAATCAATCAGGTTGGTGCCGACAATCTTACCACACACTTTAACAATACCCTGAAGTCTATTTCTATTTTTCTATTTCTATTTTTCAGATTCAGATTATATGAAGTGCTTTCTAATGTGTTTGGTGGCATTTTCTTGAATATTGGTAGCCAAGATGATTTTGTACCCTTCCAAATTCACCAAATTCATAAGTGATCAAGAGGTCCTGTTCTAGAGACAGCCATGCATGCCTAGGCCCTGACACCACCTCCACCAAGCTTTACAGATGAGCTTGTGTGTTTAGGATCATTTGCCGTTCCCTTTTTTCTCCTCACTTTTGGTTTCCAATCACTTAGATAAAGGTTAATCTTTGTCTCATCGCTCCATCAACTCCATCAACTTTATTGGCTCACATTTGAAAAGAACCTTTCTGGAGAGCTTTCTGGAGGTTGTTGGTGATTTTACAGACATGTAAACACACACACACACACACACACACACACACACACACACACACACACATATAAAAATATAGTCTGTTTACTGAGTTTTGTTTCCTTTATTGGTTCTAACTCCTTGTGATTCCACAGTGAAATATTCAGTTTTTTTCTGAGGTTTTTTCTAAGTCTTTATTTTAGGCACACACAGACATCAAGAAACAGCATATGAATATCAACTATTGTAACAAACAGCATATTCAGATAAACAGACTCTGAACATCACAAAACAAGCTGCTAAAAAGTCACATAACAACAGAAAAAATAAAAGAATATAGTTAGAATAAAAAGTTACAAAGACAATTTGGCTCATACTGTAATTTATTCATGCCGTAATGCATGATGGGAGCCGGGAATGTGTTTTTTTTTTTGCTTTTTTTGTTTGTTTGTTTTTTGGCTACAATAATCTTATTTGATGGTCACCATTGTTATGACACTCATGCTGATTTTTGATGTCTGTGTTTTTAAATTATAGACTTCTTTATTCCTTAAGTAGAAGCAACTTTTTAAAAGGTCTGTCTCATAATGCCAAAAATGCTACATCTCATATTAGCAACTTAAGGGTTAAGATCCCAACTAAAGCAAAAACTGACCAAAATAATGCTGACACACAAATTGTGATTTTCTTCTTAGGTGATTCTGCTTGTTAACATCAGGTGTCTTCAATAATGCTCAATCATCACTCTATTAATCACCTAATTATCTCATCAACTTCAACACTGCTTCAGTGTTTATATGAGTCCACACTCAGGGTGTTAAATTAACACTGGGGATATTGCTGTGTATATTTGATTTCATTGAAATGTATTCTATTTCCTGAATTACTTCCGTCCAAAAAAAAATTAATTATGTAAATGTATAAAACTTATGAGTAAAATGGGCTTTAAGTTCACTGCAGTTTCTCCATGTGCTGAAGATATGCGATTATATTTGGAAGATATTTCTGGTGTTATAAAATGCAGCATATTAATTTTCCAATCATACTCTTATGGAGATTGCATACTACTTACATTTTCTTTTAAACTTTGTTTCCAATCTCCTTCTGTTATTTTATCATCTAATTCAATTTCCTATTTTGTTTTAAAATTATAATTTTCGACCTAATCAAGTTATCTACTCTATTTATTTTACTAATTGTAATCATAAAAATCACTCAACAAAACTTTAAAAATGTGTCAATGCATATATTAATACTAGTCACCCTAAAGTTAATTTGTACCAAAAATATTTGTCATATATTTATGTTTAGCCTTTAGTTTTGGATCTTTGATGCAGCCATCATCTTCTCAAGGTGCAAACAGGAAATAAGCTGCTCTGGTCATGTGACGATTTGCATTAATCATGTGAAACCGCACATATTTAATTAAGACCCTTTATTTTTTTCCATATTTGCAGGAAGTACACTAACACATCAGTCCGTAAGTTTTTTAGAGTTTTATAAATGAAAACCTTTTTATGTCACTATTGCGACAGCATTAAACAGGTTAAAATCTCTTCTTCTGTTATTGGAGAGGTTAACACTTTTATTTTGTTGACATGTTATCATAGGAAGATTCAAAGAATTAAAATAATTTTTTATTTCACTTGTATTCAAACATCCAGAATCTGGTTTTAAAAAGAAATTGGTAATAATCTTTAAAACACAAAACGCTTTCTAACGTCCCATTTCTTTCAACTAATCCTTCATCCTTTATGCTCATTATTGCAGATTTTTCTTTTTTATGTAAATGCTAGCATTCTTAAAGATCTTGCACTATTATCATAATATTTCTGTCTAGTATACAGTGAATTTTATTCTAAATATCTGCAATTGCTATTTTATTTGAGGTCTTCTTTACCTTCTTTAATTCTTCATGAACCTCCTTATTTTTATTTTTATCATGCCTTTCTTTTAAACTTTTTACTTTATTTTCTAAGTTTAACTTCTCTATTTGACTTTGTTTCAGTTTCCATTATGCATGTTATTATTTCTCTTCTCAATGTGGCTTTAGCAGCCTACCACAATATAACTGGTGTCACTTATCCATTATTATTACTCTATCTATAATTTCTTAAACAGCATATTATTTTAGCTTTAAAAATATTATTAAGAGAGTTATTAAATCTCCATATTGAAGTTCCTCGTATACTTCCAAGATCCATTTCCATTATCATTACTGCATGATATACTACAGTTATTGGTAAAATTACAGTTCTTTACCCTTAACACATCCTTTTTAAACAAAAATATATTATTAGCTTCAGGGTAATATCCAAACTCCTTAATCTGTGGATGAATAAAATGCCACACATCTATCAATCCCAGCTCCACATCTGCTTGATGCAAAAGTGTAGCCACTTTTACTGATTGTGATTTCTTATACACTGTAAAAACGACAACTCAAAATTGTTCACCTTACTAAGATTTTTGCATTCATTGACAATAAAATTGCTAGTTGGGACTTGAACTGAACTTGAACCATCTGTTGTAAGTCACTTGAACTCACTTTCAGATGTTTCTGAGGAAAAGTTCATCTTATTTTATAAACTGAGTTGATTTTATTTTGAAGTTGTAGTTGACCCCCAGTTAGAGTGAGGTCAACTTATCTGCGCATGCTCATTTGATATTTGTCAAGCAACCGGCTGACAGGGTTTCCAAGGATTTTCCCAGGAGCTCTCTTCAAAAGTCGGAAAGTTTGCGTCCGCCATCTCGTCACGATGCCAGCGGTAACTTTCCCAGACATCTTTGTCGAAGAGAAACATTCCTTCTAATTCTAGTTGAGAGAGTTTAGAAAGTTCCGATAATTTGGCTGCTCCAGCTGGGGATTTACACATTTCTGAATTAATACTATACAACTGTTTATCGGTCATCTTTGGCAATATTGCATTATTTGTAAGGTCTCAACTCTGAGTATCTAATTCTTCATTCACGACCAAATAAAAGTTTCCTGCCATAATCATAATTCCTTTCATTACTAAGATCAATAAAAAATATATATATTTTTTTAAAATACATTTGTATACATTAAAGTTACTTCTTGTCCTTCTAATTCTCCTTTCACTAATACATATCTTCCCTCCTTATTTTAAGTTCACTTGTAAATTTCAAATGTTTCTTAACCAATATTGCTACTCCTCTTTTTGATGATGTAAATGATGATGCAGATTCTTGAACTCCTACCAACTTTTCAAATTTTTTATGTTCTTCTTTATTTGAATGTGTTTCATGCAGAAAAATTGTTTCCCATTTATCTCTCTTAAATTTCTGGATTACCCTCTTTCTTTTTATGGGATTGTTTAAACCATTTATATTTACAGTAATTATTTTTAGTCCTCCCATTTTTTTCCCTGCCTTTATTCTTCTCCCCCTTAATAATATTTATATCATCATGAAGGTATACATTAACCTCTTTCGCCTTGTTTTCCTCCCTCATAAACTCAATTTCAAATAAACAAAAATAAAACAAACTCCCAAATAGTGCAGAACCAAGATACTTAAATCCACTCTTAACAACAGAGATTTATTTTAGGGTTCATTTTCACAGCTTTTATGATCCGTCTGTCATCAACTACTGTTGTTTTTCTCAGCTGATCAGGTCATCGCTGGTTGCTGATGTCTCCAGTAGTTTCCAAACTCTTGATTGAAATGTGGCTAAATTTGCTGTTTCTCAAAGCAAATTAAGCCAAATCTGGCAACCATTACCGGGCTAGAGCTGGCTCACTTTTGGTGAGCTGCTGCCAAAATATAGCAGAGTGACCTGACACTTATTGTGCTGGAGACCTGGGTTGCTATAACATGCTGTTGGTTTCGGTCAGTTGTAAAAACCTGTTAGTGTCTTTTTGCCATTAGGATTTTAGATATTGTAATAACATTGTCTGAGCTTGGTCACTTTGTTTTGTTTGAAGTTGAGTAGGAGAAAGGTGGCAGCTTAACTGTGTCAGGAACAGTGTTGTCGGTAATAAAGTAGGCTCAAGTGCTGCCACTGCTCTCTAATCTCTGTAAACATTGACTCAGCACATAATGAACTGCCTCTGTGATTGTGCCTACAAGGTCAGCATGTTTATGTTGTTCACTTATCTACAACTGTTTCTGTTGTGAACTTTAGGCAGCGTAAACCAGCGGCCTCCCCGCAGCCCCACCACGGCTGTGCCCCTTCGCTCTGCAGACTGTCTGCGGCACGGAAACAGCAGCGACGCTCGGGCCGTGAGAGCGGTCTGTCTGCTGATGGGTGGAGCAGCCGCATCCTCGGCACTGGGATACCTCAATTCCTGTCCACCCTCCTCCTCCAACATGGCCGTCCATGCTCCTGAAGTGACCCACTCCACAGGATTATCAGAGATGAGCGGAGGCAGCTCTTACCATGCCTGCAGCCAAGCCATAGAGTCACCGCATTTTAACAGCTTCGACTTTGAGGGAGATTCAGATTTTGATGCTTTTGACTGTGGAGGGTTTGCTTTTTAATGGAATATGTTTACTTTATTCGCAGGGTTCCCAGTCGTGGAAATGTTAGGGAATTAGAAAATTTTTATTTTAAGGACCAGAAAGGTATGGAAATGCATAAACTCTTTAAAAAGTCATGAAAATTCCTGTGGGTATATGTCTTCAGGATTGTAGACATGTGTGCAGACTACTATATGTTTTTTAATGCATAGTAGTTAAAAGCATCTGGAAAAAAATCATACACATTTATTGTCCATATGATTTTGGATGCTGCATACTGTCAGGGATTCTGCACGATCACAATCACCACCACAGTCACCAGCCCCTACACACACCTGAGTTTTGGTCACCCACACCTGCACTCTGTAATCAAGACCTCTTCATAAACCTCCACACTCAGTCTCCCATTGTCTGAACTTCAATTCACTTATCTGACTCTCTCGTGGTACTAACCTGTCTGTATTTATCCCCAGACGCTCCAGTGCTCTCCCAATCCTGTTTTCCTTGACTCCAGCACAATTCCCGGTCAACCTTCAAAGGATACTACACCAATCACCTCAGAACCCAATAACTGTTTGTGTTTCTACTCCCCTCTTGACTGTTCCTGCCATTGCATTCTGAAACTCATTCAATAAACATACCTGTTATTGGACTAATCCTTTGTCTCCAGCCTGTGTTATGACACATACAAAGTTGTTTGTTAATCTCTTTTCAGCAAAAGACAAAAATAATTACAATTAGAATATGTGAAGATGAAAATGATTATATTGGAAAATGAAGCGTATTTTTAGGATCATTATGACTTTATACATTGTGATTTAATGTTCATGATAATTTATCACATTCCTTTAATACAAAATATTATTTCTAATATTTTTCTTTTAATTTTTGCACGAAATATGACCCAGAAATCTCCTTGAAAGCTTTTGTGAGAATCATCCAGCGTGCCCCTTTTAACTTGTTCTGGCTATTGTATGTTTCAAATATAATACACATTATGTTCCAATAATGTGTAGAGCTCTTAACCCTTATTATTATTATTTCTTATTTATCGAATTGAAATGAAAGTGTTAAAAAGTTTTATATGTCAGACATTTGTGGATAAAGTGATGTAGTTTGTTTTGATTACAAAAATAGTCATTATTATTATTATTATATTATTACTACTGTAGGACTTTAAAAAGATTTTATTGTGACAAGATTCATTTACTTTTACAATATTTTTAAAAACTTCTCATGTGCCCTTTTCTGTGACTTCTTCCCACTTTGCATAATTCTTGTTTGTAACAAAATAGATTTACAGAATTATTATATTCACTTTTTTTCCTAATCTTTTTGCTCACATACTTTCTCTGGGATAGTGAATTTGTATTAAACTTGTGTATAATGTCATGTCATAGTGAGTCCAAGTCAATTCATCTGTTGTTCTGCTGAGTCAGAAGGATTATGTTTACACTGCGGTACATGATTAAGCCAAAAGTTAAGCAAAGGATGATAAAGCATATGGAGATGACATTTAAAAGCATACTGGAGGACAAATGCACATATCTTTCTTTCATATAATTTCATGTCATGCAGATGTCTGTATTACATCTGTGATGATATAAAGAAAAGAAGGAAGACATGAAACATCATGCTCCTGATCTGTTGTGTTTGAAGTTGGAAAAATGCACATCTTTTGTTTGAACGTCTATTCACACCAAAGACATATGAACTGATCGCTCTAACTCTAAGAAAAGAGTGAAGTCCACAATATAACATTAACGCAACAGAGGAACAATATTCGGTTGTTAAGTGATGACGTAAGAAGCGCTGTTTCCGGGTCCAGGCCTCAACTCACTTCACTTGAGAATACGACCTCAGCAGCCGTTTATGAGCACTGTTTATTCATATTAATCATTTAAGCTAAATGCTTTCAAACTTACGGTATACACTACAGTCTCCCTGCTCACAGCGTCCCAAACACAAATAATTTTTATATATTTTTTTATATTTATATTTTCATTGTCTGGCTATCTGGGACTTCGGTATGGAGTTAAAGGTTAAGATTATAACTTTTTCGCTAGTATTCTATCATATTGTGAGTTTATATTAGCACCTTTTGTTGTTTTCTCGTGGTAACTGATAGAGCGTTTGGACACGTAAGCACTGCTACGTGACGTCAGACTTAACAAGCGAATAGTTAGAATAACTTTCATTGACAGCCAATCAGACTCCACCAGATATTAAAGAACTTCAGAATGTTATGTGCTTTAGTGTGGATACTAATATTGTTATCATTTTAGTTATCTTTATAGAAATCTTTTACAGGGCATCTGTTTAAACTAAGTGAAAATAGTTACATTATAGACAATTTACACTAACTCCACCCACCAACATCTGGTTGGGCTAGACAACATTATTACAGATGGCAGACAACAAACAGCTCCAGTGCTGTACGTGGTAAAACGCATAGTGCAGACTATTTGAGTTCAAATCCGCCTTTTGCTGATCTGTTCTTGTCCCTATTCACTTCTCATATTACTTGGAAAGGCATTTTTTTTCAATAAATCATAAAGAAAAAAAATCAAAAAGTTGAAAATGAAGTATATGGTAGGGTTAGGTTTAAGGTGGGCTTTATTGTCCCCATAAGTATGCAGTATGCATCCATTTAATCATTTTCATAAAACGTAAAAAAAGAAAAAAAAAACACTCAATACATTATCATTGCATACAGTTCTCTTTCAATATTACACTCGTACTGCATCTTGCTAGACATATATGGAAAGAAGCCCTTTTTTCTCCTAAACTGAAGCCTTTTTTATTCATGCAGTGAAACTCCATGGCCAGCAGTTCATGCAGTATATATATATATATATATATATAAACGATTCCATGTCTAGGCAGCAAAGTTTTCCCAGTTTCCAAAGTTTTCCTTCTTTTCTGCGAAGATCATTAATATCAGGAAAGTGATTAGCACATCCTGAAGTTATGGAGAGGGCAGGCAGATTCAGCTGCAATATCAAAAAGATACTAAGTCTATTTGTGAAGCAAAGTTTTGGAAGAAATAGGTCAGCACCTAAAATCATCAACCTGCTATCTGGAACTTTTCCAGACTCCCTGAAAACTGCAGTTGTTAAACCCCTTCTGAAAAAGCACAATCTTGACAACACCATTTTAAGCAATTATATATAGAGAGAGCAATATCAAATAATGCCCACCAGAATGGGTGGGGTGTTCTGGCTATATAAGCAGGCATTTACCACAGGATTCTCAGATTTCTTCACCTTTATTTATATAGTGCTTTAAACAAAATACATTGCGCCAAAGCACTGAACAACATTCATTTGGAAAACAGTGTCTCAATAATGCAAAATGATAGTTAAAGGCAGTTCATCATTGAATTCAGTTATATCATCTCTGTTCAGTTGAAATAGTGTCTGTTTTAATTTGCAATCAAGTCAATGATATCGCTGTAGATGAAGTGACCCCAACTAAGCAAGCCAGAGGCGACAGCGGCAAGGAACCGAAACTCCATCGGTGACAGAATGGAGAAAAAAACCTTGGGAGAAACCAGGCTCAGTTGGGGGGCCAGTTCTCCTCTGACCAGACGAAACCAGTAGTTCAATTCCAGACTGCAGCAAAGTCAGATTGTGCAGAAGAATCATCTGTTTCCTGTGGTCTTGTCCTGGTGCTCCTCTGAGACAAGGTCTTTGCAGGGGATCTGTATCTGGGGCTCTAGTTGTCCTGGTCTCCGCTGTCTTTCAGGGCAGTAGAGGTCCTTTCTAGGTGCTGATCCACCATCTGGTCTGGATACGTACTGGATCCGGGAGACTGCAGTGACCCTCTGATCTGGACACAGACTGGATCTGGTGGCCACGGTGACCTCGGAACAAGAGAGAAACAGACAAATATTAGCGTAGATGCCATTCTTCTAATGATGTAGAAAGTATGGTGTTATGTGAAGTGTTCCGGTTCCAGTTTACCTAATTAATGCAGCCTAAAAATCCTTTAACGGATTTGGATATTAAAAGCATATTAGTATGTTATGTGTAAGCCAGGTTAAAGAGATGGGTCTTTAATCTAGATTTAAACTGCAAGAGTGTGTCTGCCTCTCGAACAATGTTAGGTAGGTTATTCCAGAGTTTAGGCGCCAAATAGGAAAAGGATCTGCCGCCCGCAGTTGATTTTGATATTCTAGGTATTATCAAATTGCCTGAGTTTTGAGAACGTAGCGGACGTAGAGGAGTATAATGTAAAAGGAGCTCATTCAAATACTGAGGTGCTAAACCATTTAGGGCTTTATAAGTAATAAGCAATATTTTAAAATCTATACGATGTTTGATAGGGATCCAGTGCAGTGATGACAGGACCGGGCTAATATGGTCATACTTCCTGGTTCTAGTAAGAACTCTTGCTGCTGCATTTTGGACTAGCTGTAGTTTGTTTACCAAGCGTGCAGAACAACCACCCAATAAAGCATTACAATAGTCTAACCTTGAAGTCATAAATGCATGGATTAACATTTCTGCATTTGACATTGAGAGCATAGGCCGTAATTTAGATATATTTTTTAGATGGAAAAATGCAGTTTTACAAATGCTAGAAACGTGGCTTTCTAAGGAAAGATTGCGATCAAATAGCACACCTAGGTTCCTAACTGATGACGAAGAATTGACAGAGCAACCATCAAGTCTTAGACAGTGTTCTAGGTTATTACAAGTAGAGTTTTTAGGCCCTATGATTAACACCTCTGTTTTTTCTGAATTTAGCAGTAAGAAATTACTCGTCATCCAATTTTTTATATCGACTATGCATTCCATTAGTTTTTCAAATTGGTGTGTTACACCGGGCTGCGAGGAAATATAGAGCTGCGTATCATCAGCATAACAGTGAAAGCTAACACCATGTTTCCTGATGATATCTCCCAAGGGTAACATATAAAGCGTGAAGAGTAGCGGCCCTAGAACTGAGCCTTGAGGTACTCCATACTGCACTTGTGATCGATATGATACATCTTCATTCACTGCTACGAACTGATGGCGGTCATATAAGTACGATTTAAACCATATATTCTGTAGGATATGCTACTTTCCCGCCAAGCAATACGAAATACCTCTAGTTTTGTTTTCCTCCAGCTGCGCTCCATTTTTCGGGCTGCTCTCTTTAGGGTGCGAGTATGCTCATTATACCATGGTGTCAAACTGTTTTCCTTAACCTTTCTTAAGCGTAAAGGAGCAACTGTATTTAAAGTGCTAGAAAAGAGAGAGTCCATAGTTTCTGTTACATCATCAAGTTGTTCTGAGGTTTTGGATATGCTAAGGAATTCGGATACATCAGGAAGATAACTTAAAAAGCAGTCTTTTGTGGTAGAAGTGATGGTTCTTCGATACTTGTAACAAGAAGTAGAATTTACAATTTTGGCTATATGAAGTTTACACAGAACTAAATAATGATCTGAGATATCATCACTTGGCTGAATAATTTCAACACTATCAACATCAATTCCATGTGACAGTATTAAATCTAGAGTATGATTTCGACAATGAGTAGGTCCTGAAACGTGTTGTCTAACACCAATAGAGTTCAGAATGTCTATAAATGCTGATCCCAATGCATCTTTTTCATTATCGACATGGATATTAAAATCACCAACTATTAAGACTTTATCTGCAGCCAGAACTAACTCGGATGTAAAATCACCAAACTCTTTAATAAAGTCTGTATGGTGCCCTGGTGGCCTGTATACAGTAGCCAGTACAAACATAACAGGGGATTTATCATTAACATTGGTTTCTCTGGATAATGTTATATGAAGCACCATTACTTCAAACGAGTTATACTTGAAGCCTGCCCTCTGAGAAATCCTGAAAACGTTATTATAAATTAAAAGCAACTCCTCCCCCTTTGCCTTTTAGACGCGGCTCGTGTTTATAACAATAATCTTGGGGGGTGGACTCATTTAAAATAATGTATTCATCAGGTTTTAGCCAGGTTTCTGTCAAGCAGAGCACATCTATATTATGATCAGTTATCATATTATTTACAAAAAGTGTTTTCGTAGAAATGGATCTGATATTCAATAAGCCAATCTTTATCATTTGTTTATCCATATTGCATTTGTTTTTTATTTGTTGAACCTCAATTAAATTGTTAACCTTAACTTGGTTTGGACGTTTTTTGTATTTTCTAGTTCGTGGAACAGACACAGTCTCTATAGTGTGATATCTAGGTGAAAGAGTCTCTATGTGCTGAGAATTAACTGACCTCTGTGACGGGAGGCAGCTAGCAGACGGTCGGTTTAGCCAGTCTGTCTGCTTCCTGACCTGGGCCCCAGTTAGTCAAGTATAAACACTAAGACTATTTGCCATATTTCTAGACAGAAGAGTGGCGCCACCCCAGGAGGGATGAAGACCATCTCTTTTAAACAGGTCAGGTCTGCCCCAAATGCTCGTCCAATTGTCTATGAAACCTATGTTATTCTGTGGGCACCACTTAGACATCCAGCCATTGAGTGATGACAATCTGCTATGCATCTCGTCACCACGGTAAGCAGGCAGGGGACCAGAGCATATTACAGTGTCTGACATCGTGCTTGCAAGTTCACACACCTCTTTAAAGTTATTTTTAGTGATCTCCGACTGGCGAAGTCGAACATCATTAGCGCCGGCATGAATAACAATCTTACTGTATTTACGTTTAGCATTAGCCAGCACTTTTAAATTTGCCAAGATGTCAGGCGCTCTGGCTCCCGGTAAACATTTGACTATGGTGGCTGGTGTCTCTATATTCTCGTTCCGTACAATAGAATCACCAATAACTAGAGCACTTTCATCAGGTTTCTCAGTGGGTGCATCACTGAGTGGGGAAAACCTGTTTAATGTTTGGATCGGAACAGAAGAGCGGTGTTTTGACCCACGACTACGCTGCCTCACCGTCACCCAGTTGCCCTGCTGCAGGGGCTCTGCTGGAACCGGACAATGTACAGGAATCCCTGAGCTAGACGCATCCAAAGCCGTATCTAGAGCCCTAACATTCTTACTGTCCTCAATTAAAGTTTGGATGCGTGTCTCTAATTCTGAAATCTTCTCTGTCAGCCTAACTGTTTCCCTGCATTTATCACATGTGAATCCCTCATCAGCGACAGAGATAGATAAACTGTATATGTGGCAAGAGGTGCAAATAACAATTGTAGGAGAAGCCATTACTCACCGTGCTTGATGAAATATTCTTACTGCGGTTGTTTGATGAACTTGTGGAAAACTGCAGCGTGAGAGAGGAGAGGAGAGGAGAAAAGAAAACGCTAATGACAAGCTAACGAGTGCTAACGCTTTGCAGGTGTGCTGCAGTCACGGAAGAGTGAACGATCCAAAGGGTAACTAACGTCATTGACAGGCGACTGCACTGCCCCGTGTCACTGTGTCATTTCTTCTCCTTCAACTGTCTCTGCACTGATCCAAAGCCGCTCACCAATCCTCAGCCACCTGGAGTGCCTGGGACTCTACTTTGCCAATTGCCTGGTTGTTCTCTGGCCAACGAATAGTATTCCTGAAAACAATTTTTGATCTCAAAGGAGAGATGTAGATCTATTTTGTTTTTTGGAAGAAATTAGCTTTTCCTACCTGTGATAATACAATGTGGAAAAATGTACATAAATTGGAAGTGTTGGAATTTATATTAAAGGGGGGTGAAATGCTCGTTTTCACTCAATATCCTGTTAATCTTGAGTACCTATAGAGTAGTACTGCATCCTTCATAACTCCAAAAAGTCTTTAGTTTTATTATATTCATAAGAGAAAGATAGTCTGTACCGATTTTTCCCGGAAAAACACGACCGGCTGGAGACGTGACGTGTGGGCGGAGCTAAAGAATCACGAGCGCCAGTAGGCTTTTGCGTTGAGAGCGTTTGGAAGCTGTGACATTACCGTGAGCAGGGCCGCGGGAAGTAATTTTGAACAGGGGGTGCTGTGAATTTTTTTTTTTTTTTGACAAAAAACCTATGAGCCTATAGGCCTATTTAAAATACATTTTAAAAATAAATACATTGAGATTTACTACTTTATTGTCATATACACTTCAGTGCACAGCCAGCCAGGGTCTGAAACACACAGACATCAGTTCTCAGATATGCGCAATGCAGAATCAGAAATAATAGTTTAATAATCGAAAGAAAACAAAATAATTACTTTCATTACAATTTCAGATAGCCTATACATACATGCAACTTATTTAGAAACAACAAATAATATTACAACAAAATATAATATTAATCAAACTTCACAATAACGCTAAAACAATGCAATCGATTTGGTTTATGTCACACGCAACTCTATTAACTCCAAAATATTTTCGAATGTCCAGGGAGTTCAGAATGTCTGTGTTGGTATGCATCAGCGAAAGGTGTGTGAGTCTTTTCTGGGTCATGGTGCTGCGTACCCATGTCTTTAAAAAACGCAAGGTGGAGAAAGTGCGTTCGGATGAGGCCACGGAGATGGGTAGGCACAGACATAACTCGATCAGTTTTTCTACCTCTGAAAAAATCCAAAATCCGTTTCTGTGACATATTTTCTGTCATTAAACTATGTAAATTTACTAGTCAGCTGCTGCCAAAGATGGATTTATTCTGCATGGAACGAGCGGGAAACCTCTTTACTCGGCGACCAAACCTGCCTGCCTGACGCTGACAACGTAACTTCCGAACCTGTGTTGATTAGGCCTCAAAATATGAAATTAAAATCCAAAATATACGTAATAGCCTACGTGTGTCAAAATCATTTTCTAAAATATTCAAAAGGAATTTATAAATTGTGCAAAATATTTTAATAGGCCTAATTTTTTTTTTATCTCCCTCTCGTCACTAGGGGGTGCTGCAGCACCCCCACTTCCCGCGGCCATGACCGTGAGGAAAAAAACATCCAAAACAAACCACGGCTCACAGTCAGATTCAGACGTTTATTTATGATCCAGAATCAGATCCCGAGGCTGAAACTGAACGAGAGCAGCAGCAGCAACGACTCGCTCCGAGCGGGGCTCGAACCCAGGTCTCCGGCATGGGAGGCGGACGCACTAACAAGAAGGCAGAGATATTTTAAGCAGTTTTACTCACCGCCTGCAGTTCCAACACACGATCATGACCCTTTTTCGTTGGGATTGCATCATCCTTAAGAAATAAATGATATGCAAATCCGGCGTCAAACTTGGCCTTGTTTGTAAAACAAGCATCTTCGAAATGCAGGGAACAAACAAAAACACTTAAACAACTCCGTTGATGCTCTGTAAAAATAAACTCCATCCACTGGTCCCTTAATGCTGTTTTTTTTTGGTAATCTGTGCAGGGTTGTCTTGCCCTGGCAACCAAATATACACTTCTTTTGTAACATTTCGCGACACTCTCGCTCTGATCAGTGAATGTCTGTTGTGCTCTCAGTGCTCTGCTATACGGGAGCGCGCGCTCTGCCGGCAGAAGTGCCCTTAGGACCCATATAAGGAAATTCCGCTCCATCTAACGTCACACAGAGCCATACTCGAAAAAAACTTTCAGAAACTTGTGACAAACCGGAAGGAGTATTTTTGGAACAGAAATACTCCTTCAAACGTACAACTTAATTTTTGAAACTTTGTCCATGTTTAGCATGGGAATCCAACTCTGTAACAGTGTAAAAAACTCAATATGCATGAAATAGCATTCCCCCCCCCCCTTTAAAGAGTTTCTAAAGTTATTACCAGTTTTCGTGTTGAAAATGGTATGGCAATGTTAGTTTTCAGTGTGTATTAATGATCTTTGAGCAAATTTACTGTGCGATTTGAGTGGCTTTTTCCAATTTGCGAACAAATTGTCACTTAGAAAATGTGATGTGAATACAGATGACAAAACACTAATCAAAACCATAAGTTTTGTATGACCATAGCTGGTTAAATGAAGTCAGAGTATAGTCAGTGGAGGTTGGTTAAAGAACACATGAAATGTTATTGAATTTCCCTGCTGGAAAAAAAATTATAAAAAAATAACTAAAACCAATCTGAGCTGGTTGACTGATTTTAGTTGGTCACCCAGCCTGGTCTTTGCTGGTCAAAGCTGGTCAGAGAAAGGTTTTAGAGGGGTTTTGACCTTAGCTGGTCAGGCAGGGAGATCAGCTGGAACAACCAGCTAAAACCAGCATGACAAAGCTGGGAGACCAGCTTAAGCCAGCTAGGTTTAGGCTGTTTTTTTTTCAGCAGGATAGAATAATCATTATTAATAATCGTGATTATAATTTTAATCAAAATAATCGTGATTATCAGTTTAACCATTATCCATATACTGGATCAGGGTTACTGCTGTGACCCTCTGATCTGAATACAGACTGGATCTGGTGGCTACGGTAACCTCGGAATAGGAGAGAAACAGACTAATATTAGCGTAGATGCCATTCTTCTAATGATGTAAACAAAAGTGTTGGGAAGTGTTCCTGGTTCCGGTTTACCTAATTACCTAATTAAGAAACACATTACTGTGTTATGTGTAAGCCAGGTTAAAGAGATGGGTCTTTAAGATTTACATTTTTTTGATTTAAACTGCAAGAGTGTGTCTGCCTCCCGAACAATGTTAGGTAGGTTATTCCAGAGTTTAGGCGCCAAATAGGAAAAGGATCCACCACCCGCAGTTGATTTTGATATTCTAGGTATTATCAAATTGCGTTTTGAGAATGCAGCAGACATAGAGGATTATAATGTAACATGAGCTCATTCAAATACTGAGGTGCAAAACCATTCAGGCCTTTATAAGTAATAAGCAAGATTTTAAAATCTATACAATGTTTGATAGGGAGCCAGTGCAGTGTTGACAGGACCGGGCTAATATGGTCATACTTCCTGGTTCAAGTAAGAACTCTTGCTGCTGCATTTTGGACTAACTGTAGTTTGTTTACTAAGCGTGCAGAACAACCACCAAATAAAGCATTACAAAAATCTAACCTTGAAGTCATAAATGCATGGATTAATATTTCTGCATTTCTTGAGAGAATAGGCCGTAATTTAGATATATTTTTGAGATGGAAAAATGCAGTTTTACAAATGTTAGACACGTGGCTTTCTAAGGAAAGATTGGTATAAAATAGCACACCTAGGTTCCTGATTTATGATGAAAAATTGACAGAGCTTTAGGTCCTATAATTAACACAGTTTTTTTTTCAGAATTTAACAGTAAGAAATTACTTGTCATCCAGTTTTTTATATCGACTATGCATTCCATTAATTTTTCAAATTGGTGTGTTTCACCTGGCCACGAAGAAATATAGAGCTGAGTATCATTAGCATAATAGTGAAAGCTAACACCATGTTTCCTGATGATATCTCCCAAGGGTAACATTTAAAGCGTGAAGAGTAACGCCCCTAGTACTGAGCCTTGAGGTACTCCATACTGGACTTGTGATCGATATGATACCTTTTCATTCACTGCTACGAATTGATGGCGGTCATATAAGTACGATTTAAACCATGCTAATGCACTTCCATTAATACTAACAAAGTGTTCTAGTCTATGCAAAAGAATGTTGTGGTCAATAGTGTTGAACGCACCACTAAGGTCCAATAGCACTAATAGAGAGATACACCCACTATCAGATGATAAGAGCAGGTCATTTGTAACTCTAAGGAGAGCAGTCTCAGTACTATGATACAGTCTAAATCCTGACTGGAAATCCTCACAGATATTTTTTTTCTCTAAGAAGGAATATAATTGTGAGTATACTACCTTTTCTAGTATCTTGGACAGAAAAGGGAAATTTGAGATCGGTCTATAATTAACTAGTTCTTTGGGGTCAAGTTTTTTTTTTTTTTTTAATGAAAGGCTTAATAACAGCCAGTTTGAAGGTTTTGGGGACATATCCTAATGACAATAAGGAATTAATAATAGTCAGAAGAGGATCTATGACTTCTGGAAGCACCTCTTTTAGGAGCTTAGATGGTATAGGGTCTAACATACATGTTGTTGGTTTAGATAATTTAACAAGTTTATACAATTCTTCCTCTCCTATAGTAGAGTATGAGTGGAACTGTACCTCAGGGGGTCTATAGTGTACTGTCTTAGACTGTACTGCGATACTGTAGCTGACAGCTGAATGGTTAACATTTTATCCCTAATAGTATTGATTTTAGAAGTAAAGTAGTTCAAGTCATTACTGCTGTGATGTTGGGAAATGTCAACACTTGGGGAAGTGCTCTGTGTGTGCGCATTTCGGATGGGTTAAATGCAGAGCACAAATTCTGAGTATGGGTCACCATACTTGGCTGAATGTCACTTCACTTCGCTGAATGTCACTTCACTTGTTGATGCTTTATTTTTCATAAATTTAGCCACTGTGTTGAATAAATATCTGGGGTTATGTTTGTTTCCTCTAAAAGAGAATAAAAGTAATCGGATCTAGCAGTCTTTAATGCTTTTCTGTAGGATAGGTTACTTTCCCGCCAAGCAATATGAAATAACTAGTTTTGTTTTCCTCCAGCTGCGCTCCATTTTCCGAGCTGCTCTCTTTAGGGTGGGAGTGTGCTCATTTATACATTGGTGTCAGACTGTTTACTGTTATTTTTAGTTATTTTACTGTTATTTTTACCTTTATCATTAGCACTGGCATGAATAACAACCTTACTGTATTTACATTTAACATTAGCCAGCACTTTTGCCAAGATGTCAGGCGCTCTGGCTCCCAGTAAACATTTGACTATGGTGGCTGGTGTCTCTATATTCACGGTCAGTACAATAGAATCACCAATAACTAGAGCACTTTCATCAGGTTTCTCAGTGGGTGTATCACTGAGTGGGGTGAACCTGTTTAATTTTTTGATCGTAATAGAAGAGTGATGTTTTGACCCACTATTATGCCGCATCACTGTTACCCAGTTGCCCTGCTGCAGGGGCTCTGTTGCTGGAACTGAACAATGTACAGGAATCCCTGAGCTAGATGCATCCAAAGCCGTATCTAGAGCCCTCACATTCTTACTGTCCTCAATTAAAGTTTGGATGTGTGTCTCTAATTCTGAAATCTTCTCTGTCAGCCTAACTATTTCCCTGCATTTATCACATGTGAATCCCTCATCACAGACAGAGATAGATAAACTGTACATGTGGCAAGCAGTGCAAATAACGATAGCAGGAGAAGCCATTACTCACAGTGCTTGATGAAATATTCTTACCACAGTTGTTTGATGAACTTGTGAAAAACTGGAGAGAGAGAGCGAGAGTAGCAAGAGAGAGCAGAGGAGAAAAGAAAACAGCGAAAGGTATGAATGGAAAAGATAATGGCAAGCTAACGAGTGCTAACGCGATGCAGGTACACTGCACTCACAGTTTTAAAATAAAAGTGAATGATCAAAATTAATCTGATAAGATTTATCGATAATTTTAGAAATATGGTGGGAATTAAGTTATATTTTATCACTTTAAACAACAGAGAGTGATAGTAAGATAAAGATTCTAGAAAAATAAAAGGTTGTCTAAGTCATGTGTCTTGTTTCCCATTGGTTTGTTCTTATCATGTGACCTGTATAGTTTGTTATGAGTAGTCATGTTTTTGCCATTTTGCTTTGTCATGTAAAAACATATGTACCTGCTGTTGGTGAGTCAAGTCTGTTTAGTTATGTCTGTTCAAGTCAAGTCTGTTCATACCACGTCAAGTCAAGTCTTTGTTTATTGTTTGGACTTTGGATTGCACCTTATAAATAAACTGCACTTGGGTTCATCTACGCTCGCCTCAGTGGACTACTCATTAGAAATATCTGTGATGGTATCTACCGTTTTTTTTTTATATATAATAAAAAAATAAAAGTAATAATAATACATTTCCTGCAGGGATGTCACTACATCTGAAATCAAATTCTGTAGTATATACTACTGAGCAGATGCTAATAAGATCATAAACTAAACAAAGGTATGTTAAATTTACATGACTTACACAAGAACTTGATGATACTGATTGATTGTTCCCAGTGTTTTCAACATGTATTTAGCTCCTGTTTGTCTTTAGGTGCATTGCATTCAACTAAAAGTGGACTGAGAAGTGGACTTCACAGGGTGTTCCGCCATCTTAAATGAGATTCCAATCCAGAACATCAGTACATCACTTCACAAGAAGTGGAGAGGGACAATTACCCATGTCATTGCGCAACGCAAAGTAGAGCTATTGAAACTGTTTTTTTAAGGCTATGCAATGTAAGGATTCTCACATGCATTTGAGTATTCATAAATGTTGTGATAATTATATAAACTAGAGTATTTCTGAATGGTTATGGCGATGAATGTTTTATTTATTTATGATTTGACACCATGTCAGCAGCAATGGCAATATTCATGGCAAGAGGAAACATTTTTATTCCATGAATGTTACATTACCAACATTTTCATATTGTATTTTATGAATAGGTGAAAGTATCTAAAACTGGAGAGGCTCTGTCATTTTTTTATTTTACCTCGGGAGTGTTTATTATGAGGCTGCACGTTGGAAAGAAAGCAAACAAGGCAAGACACATTTTGGCAGAATTACACATAAAAAAATAAAGAATCGGGATGTCTTCTGGAGCAGAGTATAGTTTCACTATATCAACATTCCACTATATCACCAACACAATCATTACACAGACACCCCCATCCCACCAGACATGACATCACAGGAGGTGTCTTAAAGGCAAAATATGTAAGATTATTTTATAAAAATATCCAAAAACCACTAAAACAGTGTTATATATTTTTGTTGACTTGTTAACTTACATTATCCCAAATGTTTCAAAGAAAGTTGAAATCCAGAGAAATAAGCAATTTTAACTAGTGACCCAGACCATGTCCATAGTGTCACTGTGTCACCTGCCAATGACTTCACACCCTCGATTTCCGGTTTTGTAAACAATATGGAAATACCAAAGACGCATTCAATATGTTGTGTATTTTTTTTGCATTATTGACACACTGTTTTCCAAATGAATGTTGTTCAGTTGCTTTGACGCAATGTATTTTGTTTAAAGCGCTATATAAATAAAGGTGACTTTGACTTTGACTTTAACTTATTTTATTAGACCAGTGATGAATGCACAGAGTAGCATTGTGACATCACTTTCAAATGTATCTAGTATGGTAAAACAGCACTGTTTTTTTTTTTATTTATTTCACATATGCACGACAGGAATGAGCAGAAGCTGTCGACTGTTCCATAATAAAAGCTCCACTGCTTTTGAGCCTTGTGTCACGCTCGTTCCCCCCATAGCAACATTGTGACGGCCCAGATCTGGCCCCCATCTAGCACCCGTGGAAAGATGATCTGGCCCACATGCAGCGTGGAATGATGGCACTTGGGCGGACAGCTCCTGTTTGCCAGATTTGAGCCACAAGCAGGCCATAGCAATGCCACATGTCAGCCAAGAGTAAAAAATTAACCAGAACTGGACCTTATCTGAGCCACAAAATCTGTGTATATATTAAATATGAAGTCATTTCAGCCGTAATAAGCCTGTTAACAAGCAGAATAACTGAAGGAAAGAAGAGAACAGAAAAAGAGATATGCAGAAACTCAAGAACTACAACTGACTTCAGCCACAGCCTTAGATTAAATCAATTGAAGATAAAAGAAGAAATTAAATCTCTGGAGATCTCACCAGAGGAGGATTAAAAAAAAACTCCACAAACAGCTTTACCAACTTCACTTCTTACTAACCAGACTGACTTTATATCTGTTAGACATCTACAAAAGTTTTTATTGAGAATTAACAGAGGTTTAACTCTAATATTTGTCACCATAACAGTGATTAGTGTTTCCATTAGTTGTGCTCTTAACTCTTATTCTATCTTTTGTATTTTTTGGCTGCTGTGACGGTGTGTAGTGTTGTAGTTCTTTTTCTGTTCTCTTCTTTCCTTCAGTGATTCTGCTTGTTTATAGGCTTATTAAGGCTGAAATTACTTCATATTTAATTTACACAGATTTTGTGGCTCAGATAAGGTCCATTTCTGGTTAATTTCTTTACTCTTGGCTGACATGTGGCATTGCTATGGCCTGCTTGTGGCTCAAATCTGGCAAACAGAAGCGGTCCACCTAAGTGCCATCATTCCATGCTGCATGTGGGCCAGATCATCTTTCCACGGGTACCAGATGTGGGACAGATCTGGGCGGAAACAATGTTGCTATGTGGGTCAGAAGCCACATTTTGCTTTGATGGCTTTCAGCCTCACCCTGCTTCATTCTACTATGTTAATAAATCATTAGCTCATCCATGAACATGATTTCTTCCCAAGTCCCTTCAGACTGAGTCAGCTGTTGGGATGAAGACCCCAACTCCCATGATTCCACATTCTTTGTTTATTTTAAATATGTGCCCTCTAGCAGTGAAAAATTACATATCAATCCTTTTAAGGTACATAACAAATTAGGTAGTCCTTACAACGCACACACTAGCATATGCGCACAAAATGTACTAAATGTACAATGTACTAAAAATCATTTCAACATGGTAGAAATGATCCTGTTAACAGAGATTTGCGAAAATATTTTTGCAGATTTGTAAAATTATGTATTCACACAGTCCTGCAGTCCACCATTGTTGTTTTGGTTGTCAAGTGCTCACCTATAGACTAAATGCAATATGTATGTGCAGTATGTTATTTACATTTACATTTACATTTATTCATTTAGCAGACGCTTTTATCCAAAGCAACTTACAGATTAGTACAGTGGAAGCAATCAAAATCAACAAAAAGAGCAATGATATATAAGTGCTATAACAAGTCTCAGTTAGCTTAAACACGTAGCATGGGATTTTAAATCTATAATAAATAAAAAGAAAACAGATAGAATAAAAAAATGAATAGAGCAAGCTAGTGTTAGAGGTCTTTACACACACACACACATACAATTGCATAATAAATGAAAATAAAATAGAATACAAAAAGATTAGAAAGGTAGATTTTTGTTTTTTTAAGAATAGAAGTAGAATAGTGAGTTTTGAAGTTAGAGGGTCAAATAAAGATGGAAGAGATGGGTTTTAAGGCGATTCTTGAAGATGGCTAAGGACTCAGCTGCTCGGATCGAGTTGGGGAGGTCATTCCACCAGGAGGAAACATTTAATTTAAAAGTCCGTAAAAGTTACTTTGTACTTCTTTGGGATGGCACAATCAAGTGACGTTCACTTGCAGAATGCAAGCTTCTAGAGGCACATAAGTCTGAAGTTATGAATTTAGGGACAGTAAATGGGTGCAGAGCCAGTGGTAGTTTTGTAGGCAAACATCAATGCCTTGAATTTTATGCGAGCAGCTATTGGAAGCCAGTGCAAATTGATAAACAGAGGTGTGACGTGTAAATTGTAACATGTTATAATTTTTTTCATCTGTTTTTGTGGTTTACACATTGGATTAAAACATTATAATAATAACAACAACAATAAAACTGTGCTATCACTCTTTTGGTATAATTTTAGGGAATTAAACTGAAAAAAAAATTGCTATGATGAGAACTAGAATTTTGAGTGGAGAGTGAAGTGACTCACTCAGGCCTGTATGCAGGATTGACCGTGGCTTTACTGAGGACTGATTTAGTATGCATTATCGAGAGGTTGTTCCATTTGGAAAATTTTATGTTTGAAGATAATTCTTTGGGACTTCTGCCAATCAAGCTTTTTAGAGTCATATTAAGAGGATTAGTGAGTATACGCTGATGGAACTCTTTTAATATCTAATCTTTGGCGAAAAATGCATTAACAGTAAATGGCGATTCAAAATGTACCATTTCAGAGAGTTTGGGGTTCTCATTTATATTAATGAGGTATTAGCTCTTCTCACACCAAACAGAATTTTACAGGTTTCCACGTTCTCACTGTCATACATTTGGAGTGCTATTATGCAGCCCTTGAATGAGTCTAGAATGTCTTAATGTCTTAAACAGTCCTACAATTAAAAACACAGGTGAGGAAGATGCAGAAACGAGCGATCTCATATGTAAGCTTATGCATGTGAAAAATAATGTGATCATCAAAAATAAACAAATAAGCAAATAAATTAAAACTGTAAAATGTAACAGAGTGAAATGGCAATTTATAAAGTGGTAAAGGACTGTGCATGCTTTGGGAGTATTGATGGAAGCCATCTACTGCACATTTGCTTTCATAATATTACCGAATATGATCGAAATGTAGTATTTGATAGAAAATAATGATCATCTTTTTGCTCAAAATGTTGCTAGTTCACACAATAATTAAAATTATCCTGTGTTTAACTCACCCTCAAGGCATCTTTGGCGATGTGACTTTCTTCTTTCAGATGAATCCAATCGGAGTTATATTAAAAATCACCGTGGCCCCTATAAGCCTTTTAATGGGTGTAAGCAGGTTTCAGTTGTCAACAGTTCAGAAGACGTGAAATAAAGTGCGTGTATCCGTAATAAAACTTCCCTCATATGGCTCCAGGGGGTGAATAAAGGCCTCCTGTAGCAAATCCATGCGTTTTTATTACATAAACTCACTTCCACTGACTGTGGTATGTGGAAGACGTTTAGGTAGATGATGTAGGATGTATGCGACGTATGCGTGCCTCTGAGAAATGCAGTAGCAAAGGAAACAAAAAGTTTACTTATTTTAGCAAAAGAAGACCAGTCTCAACAAAACAAAGGCTAATTTTCATTTTTTGGTGAACTCATCATTTAAAGGTCCCGTTTTTCATGCTTTTTTGAAGCTTTGATTGTGTACAGTGTGCAATATAACGTGTTCATGTTTCGCGTGTAAAAAAACAGTATTTTCCACACAATTCACCTATCTGTATACCGCTGTTTTCACTGTCATAAAAACAGGCTGATGACTTCCTTGTTCTATAAAGTCCCTCCTTCAGAAATACGTAATGAGTTCTGATTGGGCCAGCGGTTCCTGTGTTGTGATTCGACAGCGGCTGAGCAACATGGGATCATGAATAACGGGACCTTTAAGATTAGTTTGGTTACAAATGAGTCAATTCAAGAGAGTAATTTAAATACAAACAAGTCAATCTTTCTGGACTAAACAAATCAGTTTAAGAGTCATCTAATGGATTTTTACGAATAATGATTTAATTGTATTTAAGTTCATGGAATTTATTTTCCTTGGTCTGACCATTTTTAGTCATTGCATTTTTTGAAGGGGTGGGGTGTTGCATAAAATATGGTGGCACTGTGAGTAATGTATTGTGATTTTCCTATACCAATTTAAGTTTACATCATTGTGTTCAATAATCTTTCTTTATATATTTCTTTATTATGGTTTATTGTTACTTTTGTGTGTGTTTGTTCGTCCAATAAACCTCTGGGTTTGTTATAACTCTAATGGGGTCTACCTGTTAATTCCCTGGACTCATTATGTTGCATTTTGATTCCTCATGTTCTCTGTGTAACCTAGTCTTATATTAATTATGTCATTATGTTCAGGTGTGTCTTGTCAATTACCCTCTTTAATGTTCCCCATATAAGTTTAATTCTGTTCAGTGTTTGGTTGTCTGGTCTCTTTGATGTGTACATGTGTGTAACCCTTTTCACCATAGGCTCGTGATGAGGCAAGTACGTTATACTGCAATGTATAAAGTATTGAACCCTCTTAACACTAATGCTTGGTAAAATGGTGAAAGAACCATCCCACTGTATAATAACCCTGTCTAGGAACACTATGATTCTCACTATCTCTTTGCTTATCAATGGGTACCTAAAAGAATATTCTTGTTTTTAAAACATAGAATATTACCACAGAAAACACTGAGCTACACAAATACAATGGCTGGTGAAAGAATAAACAACAAGATCGCCATAGCTCAATTTCCTCCTTTTGTATTATACAAAACTTACATAACAGTTGAACAGCAAAAAGCAAATATGAAAATAAAATCCAATTTAGAGAGAAAAAAAAAGAAAGTCAATAGTCTGTGATAACCTGAGTGCGCTCTTATTTTTCAGTTCTTTTCGCAGGCCTGCATTAAGTTAGTTCTTAGGTGCGCTGAATGTTGGAGCTTATAAAATGAAAAAGCAACAATACCTCCTGGTGTAGAGTGAAAAACATGGATCCATGGATCGTAACTCTCTCTCTCATCAGGCAAACTCCGTTTGCATGGGCACAGCGAGGGTTAATCAGCATCATCCGTCCTGTATCAACAGCCAAACGGTCCCCAATGAAGAAAACATCTGAGTCAGCCAGCGAATCTCTTGTCCTAACACAGTCCTATTAAACCTCCTGTCTGGGGGTCTCCTTGAGGATGGTAGGGCGTAGTTCTCGATTTTTCAATTCCAAGTGTGCTAAGTACCTCACTGTGCATCCTCTTTGGCAATCCATAATGGACAAAGTACTTCTCTATCAACACCTTCGCCACCGTAGAGGCTTTCTGGTCTCTCGTTGGAAAAGCTTAGGCGTAGCGGGTGTAGTGATCAGTAATAACCAGAACATTTTCTGTATTGCTTGAATCGGGTTCAATGGACAAAAACTCCATAAAGACAAGGTCCAGTGGTCCATCGCTTTGCAAATGAGACAGCTAGCAGCTTTCTTGGGTAGCGTCTGACTCTTTATACAACGGATACAGGACTTGCAGTAGTCTTCAACATCTTACTTCATCTGTGGCCAGTAGAATCTATCTTTAATTAGGCCATAGGTTTTGTCAAGGCCTAAATGACCACAGTCATCATGCAGAGATGTTGTTACCATCTTCCAATACTTTTCTGGCAAAACTAGCTGAAAGAGAGGGGGTTTTCCCGGAGGACTTGTGACTCGATACATGACTCCTTTCCGTATCTTTAAATGATCCCATACTCCCAACAACAGAGAGCAGGTTGGATGCTTTGTCTTGTCAACTCGTGTCAAATCTCCTTTGTTGAGAGCTGACCATATCTCGCCAATGCCAGGACATTCTTGCTGAGCATTTGACAGATCAGCTGAACTAAGAATAGGCATCTCCTTTACACTCAAGGTAGACATATTACAGTAGGCTTGCGGGATAACATGTGAAGAGGGTCCCAATTGGTCAATTGCCCTACTAGGACATGGATTTCTACATTTATTCACTTCAGCCATCTGACACATGGCTCTCACACCGGCTGCAGATATGTCTTTCCGTTCTGATACTTGAGTGAGTGTAGGATGTGGCCAACGAGAGGAGTGCATCTGCATCAATGATTTGAACTCTTGACCTGTACTTGAGACTGAAGTTAATTATGTGACCAATCACGGAAAGTAGGGACACAAGTCGGTTCTGGGGCATTTTGAGTTATTCACAGATTCTGAAAGTGTAGTCTCCAAGCTTTCCAACGATGTGTAACACATGGAAATCTGATAATATTTGGAGAAGTTGTGGCCATTTGAAGGTAGGCACTCAAAAAAGCTCAAAAAGCAGACAATAGCCTCTAAAGATTGTGCAGTTCTCACCTGTTCTCACTGCTGCGAGTGACAATGGGGCTCATTTACATCTCATTTAGATAAGTCATACCCCCTGCAGAGCAACGACAGACACAACGGGAAAAATCGGACCGCATACTATTTATAATAAAGGAGAATGTGCATTGTAAATGTCAGTAATTTATCTTTTTTGACTTTTATAAAAATGATTTAGAGGCTGAAATATGTGAGTTTTATCTTTTTATAAAAAATATTTAATCTTTCGAATGTGGCCATCATTTTTAATGTTATTATTTTAATGTTTATGTAAACAAAAAGTACATATTGATGCTAATTTTATTTGCTGGTTTTCTACATAAAACTTGGTGAATTGATTTCATTGTGTAGGATTAGGACTTTTTTTAACAGGATTTTGTAATAACCAATGAGCTAGCTAATAACAATAGGTAAATATGGGAACGTCTAAACATGGACTAAACATGAGATAACGTGTACGTGTTCTTAGAATGAACACAAAACGACAAACTTTGATGTTTATGGAAACCCCATAAGAAACAAAAGTATTCTTACAGATCTCGATGCCTTCAATGAAATAAGTCGTTCGGGCACACTTTCTCTTTGTCTGGGTCTTCTTTGTGGATGTAACCATCTCCACAGTTTGCACTGTGCGTCTGTTTGCCTCTAAATTTTACGGATTTTCCCCATTTCTCTGTCTTTATCCCCATCAAATGTTACTATCAATATAACCTCTGAAATCTTACGGTCCAACTCGTCTGACACCAGTCCAAAACATTCTTCCTCATCATCATCTTTGCTCAGTTGTAGATTAGGGATATTACAGTCTTATTATGCCGCTTTCATCGTCGCTCAGATCATCTTCAGAATCAGTGAGTGCTTGTTTATAAGCATCCGGCTTGTCGAAGAAGTACTTCAAAACATTTTCGGTGTAACGGCCACGGTTCAGCTCATCTGCGTTCATCTTTGCGGCTTCCATCTTCATTGAATTTTGATATCAGCTAGAGCCGGCCAGAGCGTTGCATACTAAGTAGCCACGCTTCCCTCGGAGGGCGGGGTAATAACAAAAGAAACAAAAGCCGGCTTATCCAGTATGGTAATACAGACAGTCAATAAAACACCCCTAATGTGTGCTAGAATCTCCGACAAACAAGCTGATTTCAACCTCAAAATGTACACTTTTAACCCTTAGGGGACTCAGCCCTTTTTGGTCCGTTTTCTCTATTTTTACATTTCGGCTTATAAACCATATGTAATGAGGATGGACCACCATGTATTTGGTATCAATGGATTCAGAAGACCCTAAGCTACCTTAAGCATGATTGCAATATGTCTATAAAGGAAGTATGAGTGAATAATTGTACAATAAACTAGAGAATTTCAAAGACGAAAATTAGATTTTTGTCATTTATTACTGAAAATCCTACCTCACACAACAATAGTTAAAAGTTTTTGACCCAAAAATATATTTTTCAAACTCTTTGCTTGACAGCAATGGGTTAATGTTCAATCAAATGCGTAAAGAACAATTAAATAATTAACTTTATTTACAAACAGTCCTAGGCGTTTTTTTATTTTTGGAACTAAGCCCTTTTTGGTCTGTTTTCTCTATTTTTATATTTGGGCTTATAAATCATATGTAAAGGAGATGGAACAACCTGTGTTTGGTATCTATGGATTCAGAAGACCCTAAGCTACCATAAGCATGCATGCAATATGTTTATATAAAGGAAGTATGAGTGAAAAATTTTACAATAAACTAGAGAATTTCAAAAACGAAAATTAGATTTTTGTCATTTATTACTGAAAAACACACAATATAGAACAGTTTTTGAACAAAGAAAATATATTTTTTCAAACTCTTTGCTTGACAGAAATGTGTTATTGTTTAATCAAATGTGTAAAGAACAATTAAATAATTAACTTTTTTTAAAAACAGTCCTAGGCATGCCAGTGAGCAAAGAAAGGCCTCTCCAGGCCTTTCCAGTAATTGTTCCAGAGCTTGTTCTGCCGTAAATCTTTTACTGCTTGCCATTTTGATAAAACAATTCTGTAATAATGCTGTATCTCTCTCGAATTTATCTCTTTGTGCTCGCTAACACTCCGAACGCTTTCTGCTTTCTCCACGTGATGCGGATTCTCCGATCGCTCGAATTTAGCTCTTTGTGCTCGCTAATACTCCGATCGCTCTCTGTAATACTCCGATCGCTTTCTGCTTTCTCCACGCTGATGCTGATTCTCTGAACGCTTATTGATTACATGTCTTTTACTATAGCCCAGCCAGCTTTTACAAGGCTACAGCAGAGCTACACAGTCCTCTGAAAGGCTAGAAGACATAACCTTCCTCTGATTGGGTTAGAAAAAGACTCCTCCCAGCGGCAACTTTTCCATTGGCTGTTGTATGTTGAATCTGCCTAACACAATCGTTTTCATTGGCCTGTTTACGCAGTGGTATTGCGCAATAAGGGAAGTGTTTAATATACAAACTGAACACCGCTGTTTTCAGCGGAATCTGAGGAAGACGGCAAAAAAAAAACGCATCTCTCTAGCATTAATAGTTTTTGAGATAACTACACATTTGTAAAAGTATGCCATTTTGGGCGGTACCGCCCAATCCGTCCCCAGTTAAATATACCAATACTGCTAGCTTCTTTGTGATCTCAACTAACGAAAAAACTAATTTCACCAATTCTGAAAAAAAAAAAACTTTCTTTCTCATTTTGCTCGAAAGTTGTGCTGCCGACTTGTGTCACTGGTTTCCATGACGGGTCACATATGGATAATGCCACAAGCCAGTGGTGACCTGTGGCATCCAGCTTGGCCGACGTCAGGGTCAACGGGTTGTTGTCTGTTCTCACCTCAAACTTCGTCCCATACAGGTAATCGTGCAGTTTGTCCACTACCGCCCACTTCAAATCCAGAAAATCAAATTTATGAACAGGGTAATGTTGCTCAGATGGGGTTAGGCTTCTACTGATGAAAGCAACGGGTCTTAACCATTCACCTTGATCCTGGTATAACACGCCACCTAGCCCTTCTTGGTTGGCGTCCAAATGTAACACATAGGCAAGCTGAGGGTTTGAAAAAGCTAACACCGGAGCTTGAGTAAGTCTCTGCTTCAACTCTACAAAGGCTGCCTCACACTTGTCATCCCACCTACTACCAAAAGGCTCTGATCGGTTCAGGTAGAGGTTATCCTTTTTTCCTTTGGATTTCTTGGCAACTGGTGGGTAACCAGACAACAGTTGGTTCAACAGATAGGTAACTTTGAAGTAATCTTTTACAAAGCACCTATAGTATCCACAGAAGCCAAGAAATGATTGTAAAGCAGTCACAGTTCTTCAAAAACCACGTTGGAATCTTCGGAACCAAAAGAAGAATGCACGGTAATTAATATCTCTAAATATATATTAACTCAAGACTCTATAAATGTGCTATCAAAAGGATTTACTTTTTCCCTTACAAGTGAAGCTAATGCATTTAAAACTAAGGTGGACCTTTTTAGGTTCTACAGAAACCTTAATTTGAAGGTATGGTACCATCAGTCAAAAAAACTCTTGAATAGCACACCTGAATTGAACTTTGATACTACTCATGATGCCAAAAGACATTTGAAGCCTAAGTCAAACTTTATGCCAATGAGTTCTAATCACACCTTGATTGCTTTTACCAAAAAGGTTTTTCATGACGTAGACAACATGTTTGACAAAAGACAGAACAGAATAAAACACAATCTTTCAAAACGCGAAAGAGATGCACTGAATTCTCTAACAAAGAATGAGCAGATAATAATAAAGCCTGCTGACAAAGAGGGTGCAGTTGTAGTAATGGATAAATGTTCATATATTATTGAAGCACAAAGACAACTAGGAAATATAATATCATATTTATTATGAACAATTGCAGAGAAATCCAATTGTAAAAATGAAAAACGAACATTTTATCCTTTGGTAGAGACCAAAAATGGATGTCAGACAATGAATTTGGTTTTCTAATGAATGAGAATCCCCAATTGCCATGTTTCTACATGTTGCCAAAGATCCACAAGAATTTAGAACAACCTGATGGTAGACCCATTATCTCAGGCAATGGATCTTTGACTGAGCCCTGTTCCCAATTTGTGGACTTTTTTATAATACCTCTAGTGCGGGATCTCCCTTCTTTCATTGAAGACACTACTGATGTGGATGTGCTATGTAAACTTATGAATATCACTAATGTCAAAAATTGTTTTTTGGTGACTCTAGATGTGGCCTCCCTATATACCAATATTGACCACCAGGAAGGCCTATCAGCTTTACAACATTATTTGTTACATAGATTTTACACAATAATGCGTTCCTCTTCCAAGACGATGTCTTTAGACAGCTCAAGGGCAAAGCGATGGGTGCATGTTTTGCTCCTAATTATGCCAATTTATTTTTAGGTCACTGGGAAGAGCAATACATATATAATCGATCTAGTAACAAATTCTGTGACAAGATAGTATTTCGATTGAACATTCAAAAACTTCTATTAATTTTTTGGACTTGACTATCTCCATAGATGACAAACTTTTGCACACAACAATATATAGGAAAAGCACAGACAGAAACACTTTATTGAGGGCTGACAGCTTCCATCTAAGGAGCCTGAAAGATAACATTCCTTTTGGACAATTTCAGCGTCTTAGACGCCTCTGCAATAATGACTCTGATTTTGAAATGCATGCTCAAGATATGACATTAAGGTTCAGGGCTAGGGGCTACTCACCAATGATAATAGAAAAAGCAATAATAAAAGGACGCTCCACAACACGTTCTGATCTACTAAAGAAAAAAAAGCGTAGGAAAGACATGGCTAAAAACAACTCTAGACCTGTCTTTCTTACCCAATATAGTAGTAGTGCCTCTGAAATGAAACAAATATTTAAGTCCAATTGGGGGTTCATTCAAAGTGATTCTATTCTGAAAGACGTTTTTCCCGAGCCGCCTATTACTGTGTTCAAGAAGGCAACATCCATAAGGGACAAACTTGTAAGAAGTTACCTTCCAGGTCCTAGACAAAAAACATGGCTAGAAAAAGGGTTGTGGGGAACCTATAGGTGTGGATCTTGCAGTCATTGTGAGGGTGTCATTCATAGTAAGACTTTTTGTGATCTGAGAACTCAGAGAGAATAAGACTAATGGTTTTATTAACTGTAACTCTGAATATGTGGTCTACCGCCTACAATGCCAATGAGGGTGTTTCTATGTGGGCAGAACTAAAAGAAAACTAAAAGAGCTGTTTTATGAACACAAATACGCAATTAGAGTCAATAATGAAGATTACCCTATGGACCAACACTATAAAGAAATACACCATAGTGACCCTTCATCTTTGAGAATTCAGGGCTTTGAAATTATTAAAAAATCAATACGTGGAGGTGATATTTTAAAACAGTTATTGCAACGTGAAACCTTTTGGATATGGAGTTTCAAAGCAATGGACTATCCATGATTAAATGAGGAGATAGTTTATAGACCTTTTCTGTGATTTTTTAATATTGTTCTTTCCTGTAACTACTCTTTTCATATGTTGTATATGTATGCATATATATGCATGAAGGTGTATGCATGGATATATGCATGCTACCTGTTACTTGTGTTTTTGCTTACTTTGTGACCAACAGCTTTATTGCTGAGAATCACGTGAGAGGTGTGCCCTAGTAATATATGCATGAATGTATGTGCATGCTATTTGTTGCTTCTTTGTTTATTATTGTTACTAATAGCTTTAGTGGTGAGAATGGTGTGAGAGGCTTGTCCTAGTAATTACCGGCAGACCTTCAATACTGATTGTCAGCACCTGTGTGTTTGCTTCTACCTGTGTGTCTTTGTCATTATAAGATCAGTTTTTTATCCGCTTCACTATGCCCTGAAGAAGGCCCCATGACGCTACGCGTGGGCATTTTAAAGTTGTCCATTTAGGACATGTCTGTCACGACCGGGATACAAGGAGACACGGTGAGAGATCCAAATGCGAGTACGTCTTTTATTAAGGGCAATCCAAAGAATAAACAGTCCAGGCAGGGGTCAATACCAAACATATCCAAACACAAACAAACAAGGACACAAGGCTAGAGCACGACTAGAGACGGACGTGAATTAAACAAGGACTCCGTGACACATACTAAGACAGACCGGGTATGAATACACAGGGAAAGACAAACGCTAATGGGGAATTGACTGAGTGCAATGATTAATGACCAGTGACAGCTGAGTGCAATCATTAGACAGAGAACATGAGGAATGTGGTTCATGAAGTGACAGACACCGTGGGGAAGGAGGACATCTATTGGATACCCAGGGAACACAAACCAGACACTGTGACAACTCTACGGAGCGGCTCCCAGACGCTCCGAGACAAGACTACAAAACCAGGGACCAGGAGGGAGGCGGACAGGTGGAGGACCACCACATCCATGTGGCCGAATAAACAGGAGGACAAGTCTGATTGGGCAAGTCTGAAACAAAAAACATGAACAAGATAAGGGTAGCCTTGGTGGCCACAACAGGATCATTCGGGCGCTCAGAGAGTTCGACTGAGACGAGGCTCTGGAAGTTCCGCAGAGGCGAGGAAAGACTCTGGTAGATCAGCCGAGACGTGATGAGGCTCTGGAAGTTCCACAGGGGCATGAAGGGACTCTGGTAATCCAGCTGAGACGAGGAGAGGCTCCAGTAGTTCAGCAGAGACATACAAAGGCTCTGGTAATCCCATGGTGTTTAGACTGGATTCCAGAGGATCAATGCTGACTTGACTCTGCTCCTGAAGATCATTGGTGACCTGATTCTGCTCTTTAAGGTCATTGGTGACTTGTATTTGTTCATGGAGATCATTGGTGATTTGCATTTGTTCATGAAGATCATTGGTGACTTGCATTTGTCCATGAAGATCAATGCTGACTTGCCTTTGTTCTTGAAGATCACTGGTGACTTGACTCTGTCCCTTAAGATTACTGGTGACTTGACTCTGTCCCTGAAGATCACCAGTGACTTAACTCTGTCCTTGAAGATCGCCAGTGACTTGATTCTGTCTTTGAAGATCACCAGTGACTTGACTTGACTCAGCAAGGTCAATGGTGACTAGCCCTGACTCTTGAAGGTCAGGGGTGACTAGCCCTGCCTCTGGAAGGTTATCAGTGACTAGCCCTGACTCTGGAAGGTCATCGGAGACTAGCCCTGACTCTGGAAGGTCTACGGTGACTAGCCCTTACTCTGGAAGGTCAACGGTGACTAGCCCTGACTCTGGAAGGTCAATGGTGACTAACCCTGACTCTGAAGGGTCCATGAGCACCTGACTCGACTCTGGAGGGTCAACGGGAATCTGACTCGACTCTGGAGGGTCAACGGGAATCTGACTCGACTCTGGAGGGTCAACTGGAACCTGACTCGACTCTGGAGGGTCAACCGGAACCTGACTCGACTCTGGAGGGTTCAAGGGAGCCTGACTCAACTCTGGAAGGTCAGCTGTGGCTGTCATCCTGTGCAGAGGCGCTGGTCAAGCAGCCGTCTTGGGCCATGACTCTGGACGGACGGCCATCTTGGGCCGTGGCTATGGACCGGTGGCCAACTTGGGCATTGGCGCTGGGTTCGCAGCCATCTTGTGCTGTGGCGCTGGGCTAGTGGCCATCCTATGCTGTGGTGCTGGGCTGACGTCCATCCTGCGTCGTGACGCTGAGCTGGCGGCCATCTTGTGCTGTGGTGCTGGGCTGGCGGCCATCTTGGGCTGTGGCGCCGGCTCAGCAGCCGTGACGTGAACACTCCTGGGAATCTCTAGGATCTTGATCAACATGGAGAAGTAATCCAAAAATGTCTCAGCGGCCATCTTGGGCGGTGGCACTGGGCTGGTGGCCGTCTTGCCTCGTGGCGTGGGGCTGGTGACCACACTGTGCTGTGGCGCTGGGCTGGTGTCCATCTTGCCTCGTAGCGCTGGCCTTGCGGCCATCATGGGCAGTGGCGCCACCATGGCGGACGTGTGCTTCTTCTCCCCTCTCCGTCCTCCATGGTGAGACAGTGGCTCTGATCCATCCCAAACGAGCCCCGGGTGGAGGGGGGGCCATGGTTGATAGCGATGCTGATCCTCCTCTCGACCACTCCCTCCTCGGCGACTTCCCCTGGTCCCACGAAAAAACCACCAGGCGAGTTCCCTCAAAACTACTCCTATCCGGCTCTGTGGCTGGGGAGGAAACATGAGCAGACTACTGCTGGATCTCAGAATGACGGAGTCCTTCTGTCACGGCCCGGGATACAAGGAGACACAGTGAGAGATCCAAATGTGAGTACGTCTTTTATTAAGGGCAACCCAAAGAATAAACAGTCCAGGCAGGGGTCAATACCAAACATATCCAAACATAAGACAAACGCTAACGGGGAATTGACTGAGTGCAATGATTAATGACCAGTGACAGCTGAGTGCAATCATTAGACAGAGAACGTGAGGAATGTGGTTCATCTAGTGGATACCCAGGGAACACAAACCAGACACTGTGACAATGTCATTTTTCAAATAAAGACATTTTAATTATGGAGTGCCTCAGCTATCAGAGATTTCTTTTCTTCTACACTGCCTCTTAAGATGTTCTACCTTGGACCAAAGAGCACCCAAATCAAACTTAAAAGGGACTGAGAACGCCATTCATCTTGAATCTAAACAGTCACAGTGTTTAGTCAGGGCCATGTGGTTACTGCTTCAGTTTTCTCTGGATCGGTAGACACTCCGTCTTGAGATATAATATGCCCCACGTAAGTCACTGATGGTTGACAAAACTGACATTTATCCAGCGATAACTTGAGACCCTCATCCTTCAAGCGGTCCAGCACCTTTAACAACCTTTGCTCATACTCTTGGAGTGTTGCTCCAAACACGATGACATCATCCAGATATACCAAGACTCCAAGCAAGTTCATATCTCCTACAGTTTGTTCCATGATTCGTTGAAAGTTTGCTGGAGCCCCTGACACTCCTTGTGGCATCCTTTCAAATTGGTAGAAACCCGCTGGGCAGATGAAGGCTGTCTTCTCTTTATCGGAGTCACTCATTGGCACGTGATAATATCCACTCCTCAGGTCTAAAACACTAAACCACTTGCTTCCGTTGAGACAGACCAGTGCGTCTTCGATCCTCGGTACTGTGTACTGATCTGGAACAGTGCATCGATTTAGGGTCCTGAAGTCCAAACACATCCTTATTTTACCTGTCTTTTTCCTCACCACCACAAATAGATAATAATAAAAATAAATAACCTCATGTCGTTCCATCATTTTGCCCACCAATTCCTCCTTCCACTCCTCAGGGACTGGTGAATCTCCAAAATTAAAGGAAGATGGGGTCAATTTTCCTGCTGACTCAGTGTTAGGCTTTTGGCTTACAGAAGACGAGGACACTGCATCTACTGGAAACAGGTGACCAACAGGCATTCCTCTACTCAATGTAACTTCTTTTTTTGATACATTCCTGACCAGCACAGTGATTTTCTTTGACATTACAACAGTGGGTATCTGCAACTCTGGTCTGACCAAAAACTCTCCAAAAAACCTTGCATCATCGCCGGGATATTCAGGTGAGTCCACCAGAATGGCTTGAGCACATGGAATCCCTTGAAACTTTGGCACACCTGTGAGCCACCCCTCCAGGGCGCACAGTAATGGGTTTACTTTGTGTGAACCACACAGTTCCTCTCTTGTGGTTGTCATCATCATCAGGTAGGCATTCTAACAGCTGTTCAAAAGCCCTTTTGAAAGCAGGATAAATGTGCATGCTACTTACGAAATTCTCTCCTATTCTCTATCTACAGCTCTTTAGTAGGGAAGCCATGCCATTCCTTTACTGGTTCCCATGGTAGTTTCCCGACTTCTTTGTCAGTTTGAGGAGGCGCTTGTTGACCCTCTTGAGATTTTCTTCACCATCACATTCCCTTTTGAAATGTCTGTCCTCCCCACATCTATAGCAAAATATTCCTGGTATATTTTCCTCAGTGCCAGCTCTTTGCAGGGTTTCACTCCTCCTGTGTCTAACCTTGGCAGGGATTTCAAATTGTGGACCTTGGGTATTTGGTGGGGATGTTACTGTAACAGCTTTAAGGCTAATAATTTCTGCTTTCATGACAGTAATGTCTCTTCTGAGTTGTTCCACTTCAGGATCAACTTTAGTTTCAGGAGTGGTCCTGGGGACAGGAGTAACAGTCAAGGCAAGGCAAGTTTATTTATATAGCACATTTCATACAATATGGTAATTCAAAGTGCTTTACATAAAAGAAAGTAAAATAATAATGAAGAAAAATAACAACAATAATAAAACAAGAAATTTTAAAACTTTTAAAATTATTAAATAATTTACTTATTTAAAATGAATTAAAACAGTTAGAAAATGATTTTACATTAAAAATAAATAAATAAATAAATAAATAAAACAGTGAAAATATAGTGCAATCAGTTCGGACATTGCACAGTGCTCATTCAATAAATGCACAGCTAAACAGATTTTAGTTTTAAGTCTAGATTTAAAATGTGACTAGTGTTTTAGCACATCTGATCTCTTCTGGAAGCTGATTCCAACTGTGGGCGGCATAGTAACTAAAGGCGGACTCCCCTTGTTTTGTGTGAACCCTTGGTATTTCTAACTGACTCGATCCTAATGATCTGAGTGGTCTGTTAGGTTTATATTCAGTGAGCATATCTGAAATATATTTCGGTCCTAGGTCATTTAGTGACTTATATACGAGTAAAAGTACTTTAAAATCAATCCTAAATGTAACTGGAAGCCAGTGTAAGGACCTGAGGACTGCTGTGATATGCTCAGATTTTCTGGTTCTAGTCAGAATCCTGGCAGCAGCGTTCCGGATGAACTGCATCTGTCTAATGTTCTTTTTGGTAAGGCTGGTGAGGAGCCCATTACAATAGTCCACCCTGCTGGTGATAAAGGCATGAACAAGTTTCTCCAAGTCTTGCCTGGAATCAAAACATCTAATTCGTGTAATGTTTTTTAAATGATAGTATGCTGATTTAGTTGCTGCTTTGACATAACTACTGAAACTAAGGTCTGTCTCCAGAATCACACCATGATTCCTGACTTGATTTTTAGTTGTTTGACCCCTATAGTCAAGGTATGCATTCACCTTGAACACTTCATCTTTGTTTCCAAATGGAATTACTTCAGTTTTTTTCCTTGTTTAACTGAAGAAAGTTCTGGCACATCAAACTATTCATTTCATCAATGCATTGGCAGAGGGAGTCAATGGGGCTGTAGTCATTTGGAGATAAGGCTAGGTAAATCTGGGTATCATAAGCATAGCTGTGATAGGCAATTTGGTTCTTTCTCATTATTTGACTTAGTGGGAGCATATACAGGCTAAACAAGAGTGGTGCAAGAATTGATCCTTGTGGGATTCCACAGTGTCATGGACATCCACTTAGACTTATGCTCTTCTATACTCACATAATAGCCTCTCCCTTCTAAGTATCTGAACCATTTGAGTACCATCCCAGAAAGCCTGACCTAATTTTCCAGTCTCTCTAGTAGCATGTTATGATCAACAGTGTCAAACGCAGCACTGAGATCTAGCAATATCAGCACAGATATTTTGCCACAATCAATATTTCAAATCAAACAATATTTGAGTCACAATTTAAGCGAATATAATTTATTATCTTAATGAGTGTTGTCTCTCTGCTGTGATGTGGTCGAAAACCAGATTGAAAATTGTCCAGATATCCATTTGAGTTTAAGTAATTGTTTGGCTGATTTAAAACTACCTTTTCTATAATTTTGCAAATAGAAGGAAGATTAGATATTGGTCTAAAATTGCTCAAAATGATGAGTGGTCAGTGATGTCACTGGGCTTTTGACATCATGTCCTCTTCCTCTCTGACCTCTTTCAATAAGTCACTGAAGGTAGGTGGTTCACGCAGCTTATGTGTCATGCGAATGTGAAGGGCAATCATGTCTTGTGGCAAGGCACCTATGACAATCTGCTTGATGCGAAGTCGATTCATTTCCAACAGCGGCACCCCTCCTTTCCTGAACACACAATATAACAGTTTATCTAAGCTCATCAAATAGGCGGACAGCTTTTCACCCTCACATTGAAGTGTGTGTTGGAATCTTATAAGAAGATCAGATAGACTTTCAGTTGTTCCAAATGCCTCAAGGGCTTGCATGTAGTCATATGAAGTAGCAGAAGGGTTCTGCGCTTGTAGAAACCTCTCTATGTCAGCAGCTAGACCTTTAAGACTTTCCACTACCCTCTGTTTTTTTCACATTGTCACTGCATTGCCATTCCTCCAATAAATGCATAGTCTGCTCTGTCCAAGTGTCATACTCTTCTTCCCCACTGGGGGTGGGCCTCACACCAGAAAACATGCGGAGCTTCCTGTAACTTTGTGTATCAGCAGGTGCAGTATTGCATTTGTCCAGCAGGGAGCTTATGGAATTGATCAGAGCAGTGTTCATGTCAAGAGGCGAAGGGTTAAGCAAGCCTTTAACATCAGTAATAGTCTTTCCTTCATGCTTCAAAAAGGATAACAGCTTGGCTTCAAAACCTTCACCTTCCACAAGAACAGGGAGCACATGAACAGGCCAAGGTCCAGCTTTTCCAGGGAGCCCAACACAGTCAGGTATAGTCTGCTTAGTAAGATCAGTGGATGTCTGAATCAGCACAAACTGGGTGTTGGAAGCTACGTCTAGACAGCGACCCACTATTTTAGCAATTCCAAAAGCTTTAACAAGATTCAAAGATTGAAGCAGAACATCATCTGTGACATTGGCATCAAAACCACTACTGTAAGCACTACTGAATTCTCATGAGCGATTTGCTTCCTTTTACACCAAGCTTCAATCTCATCAGCATCCAATTTGTGTGCTTAGAATAGATAAGTGAGAACTGAGGGATATTACAAATCCCGGACGAGCCCCCCAAAATGAAACCCTTTTCACCATTGGCTTGTGATGAGGCAAGTAAGTTATACAGCAATGTATAAAGTATTGAACCCTCTTAAACCTAATGCTTGGTAAAATGGTGAAAGAGAAATTCCGTTGTATAATAATCCTGTGTAGGAACACTATGATTCTCTTTGCTTATCAATGGGTACCTGAAAGAATATTCTTGGCTTTAAAACATAGAATATTACTACAGAAAACACTGAGCTACACAAATACAATGGCTGGTGAAAGAATAAACAACAAGATCGCCATAGCTCAATTTACTCCTTTTGAATTATACAAAACTCACATAACAGTTGAACAGCAAAAAACAAATATGAAAATAAAATCCAATTTAGAGAAGAAAAAAAAACGGTTAATGAAGTCATGCATTAAGTTAGTTCGTTGGCGCGCTTAATGTTGGAGCTCATAAAATGAAGAAAGCAACAATACCTGCTGGTGTAGAGTGAAAAAACACGGATCCTACCGCGGTTGTAACTCTCTCTCTCTTCAGGCGAACTCCGTTTGCAAGCGGCACAGCAAGGGTTAATCAGCGTCATCCGTCCAGCATCGACAACCAAACAGTCCCCAATGAAGTAAACATCTGCGTTAGCCAGCGAATCTCTTCTCGATATTGTCTTCCCTCGTCCAACAGGCAAACATTGTGTATGCGGCCACGCCCCAAAAACACACACCTCCGGTGGCATTTCACTTTCCCTCAGTCACAAACTCCTACGCAGAGAGCGCGGTTTCTGATAAAACAAATTATAGTCCAACTTAAAGCGTTAAACCCACGAGCTCTGTGTTAATAGCAGACTAGCCCTCGTGCTGTCTCTCGTGCTCAGTTTTCATTTTTAATATTTCCTCTTTTTTTTCTTCCCGTTTCCGTTCTCGTCTCTCGTAGGATTTCACATAGTTCAACAAGATTCTTCATTAATCACACAATCTCTAACATTAACAGATTGATAAGTGAGCTTCTCTTATGTAATGAACCATCCTTAAACATTTTAAAGAGAACACAAAAATTAACTGTTAAATTACTAGGCACATCTGAACACCACATAAATAATAAATCTTCTTGCATATGCATTAAACACTTTATTTGTTCCTAATAAACTGTTTAACTGCACTCCCAAGTGGATATTAAATTATGTTGTGGGATAATTAAATATATTCTAAATGAGCTACAAACATAAAATTATATACATTTATTTTGTCCTCACATTCTTTCTTGCAACTCCTCCCTCTCAGTGACACAGCTGACTGAAAGGCTCATTATGCAGCTCATTATGCAGGCCTTTGTCTTCTCAGGAGTAAATCACAATGATATTCATGGTAGTTGACGCCTGATGACTTTTACCAACAAAAAGTGTCAACGAAATACCAACGAAAATTTAAATCAATATATTGTTTTCTGTAAGTGAGTTAACAAGATGATTTTCACATAATTTAGAATGAAAAATTCTAGACTTCAAGCTCCAGTTTTCAAAAGTCTTGGGAACAATTTTTCTGTATGTGTCTTTTTTGCTTATTCAAGGCAATAAGACACACCCACTGCTCCGGGTGTGTGCTCACAGTAGCCGTGTTTCCACTATCGAGCTAGGACCGGGCGTGCTAGTGCGTGCCAGGGCCAGTCGCGTTTCCACTGTCACTTCCGGGGCTTGATCTTGCCTCGCCGGGGCTTCCTTGGGGCCAACGGCCAGGTTTTTTCGGCCCGACGAAATCCTTGGGCCAAAGCGGGCCAGCTGGGGCTAGAGGAGGGGTTACGAACAAAGGCGGAGTTTCTCCGTGTCTGGAGAGCGTCAGCGCGGATCATTTCAGAAAGAAAACAACTTTAACACCAGCATTGAAGACTTTTTAAAATCAGTTGAGCTCAAAACTCACTCTTAGTCAGCAGCGTGTGTTTGAAATAACTTGATCCGATGTGGATTATAATCACTAAACAAGGCAGAAATATTTATAAGCGATGTAAAAGATTATGCACGATAAATATTAACATTACCATGGTAAATATGACCGCTTGGAGAAATCAGACGTCAGCATCTTATTCTCTATCACAATTGTGTATTTATTAAGTAACATTTCATCTGTCGTCTTGTTTCGTGAGTTTAGCTCCACGTTGCATATCATCAAAATATAATAATGGTTTTTGTTCGGGAGCTTTTATAAAAATAGAGAGTCTGCGCTGTGGATCATTTCAGAAAGATAGCCGCTATAACGCCAGCATTAAACGCTTTATTTAAATAAGTTGAGCTCAAAACTCACTTTCAGTCAGCAGCGAGTGTTTGAAATAACTTGATCCAATGTGGATTATAATCACCATACAGGGCAGAAATATTTATAAGCGATGTAAAAGACTATGCACGCTGGGCATTAACATTAAACATGGAAAATATGACCGCTTGAAGAAATCAGACGTCAACTTCTTATTCTCTATCACAATCGTGTATTTACTAACTTATATTATCTATCACAAGCCTCGTCTCGAGAGTTTAGCTCATGTTGCCTATTATAAAAATATAATAATGTTTTTGTTCGGGATCCTTTATAAAAATAAAGATATCATTAATTCTTAATGTGACGTATAGGCCACTGTGACTACAAATAAACAGAAACAGACTCTACTGAATAAGCTGGCTATTTTCATAAGCGTTAAAAATAAATAAATAAAATATAAAGTGTATTTATGTGCGATTAATTTTGAGTCTTGATGAATTAAATCATTATGATCAATGTATCACTTATTCTATAGTTAAAACATCCATGCTTTTGAATTTGAATATATAAAAAAGCATGCAAACAAACGGCCGCTTTTATCATGTTTGTTTTGTGATCGCGCATGTTCCAGTGACTTATTTCTTAGTTTTCTGATAACTTCTCTTTGTTAGTGAAATAATGAGGTTGCATGACATTGTTCTGAGAGGCGTGTAAAGCGCGTGTTTTAGTGACGAGCAGCGGAGCTTCAAGCTCCCCTGTGGAAACCCTCCGCTACTCTGGCCTCGGTGCTACTGGCCCGAGGCTATGAGCCCCGCCCGGCCCGCTTTAAGCCCTGGCTCGCACTGGCCCGACAGTGGAAATGCGGCTAGTGTATGTGTGTGTGTTTACTGCTCTGTGTGTGTGTGTGTTCACTGCTCTGTGTGTGTGCATTTCGGATGGGTTAAATGCAGAGCACAAATTCTGAGTATGGGTCACCATACTTGGCTGAATGTCACTTCACTTCTCACTTCTCTCACTTCAAGTGATTTAACATTTTAAGTTTTTCACTAACCAAGCATAAAAAATGTTTTTCTCAAAAACACAATCATGTATTTTTTTTTTTTCATGTATTCTGCTTATTTTATGACTCCACTGTATCCAGCTTAAGATGCATACATTTTGTTCTTGCATTTATGTTGAGTCCGTAGCAATTTTGCACGTTGACTATAAGTTTAAGATAATATAACTATATAACTATACAGTATTTTATTATTGTGTATATCTGGTAAAATGCATAAATATTGGATAGTTTACAAATGATGAATTTTTGTCATTAAAATAGCTAGGAAAATTGTTCCAAACAATCTGAACTCACTCTACTCTTTGAATTCATGACTGGATTACAGTATGTTGTTTTAAACCCAAAATATTTTACTTTTAACTTCATTATATTTTACTTATAACTTCATTATAATTCTTCATTTATAATGATTAAGTTATTTTTAATGTTAATTCTAAATAATAATAATAATAATAATAATAATAATAATAATAATAATAATAATAATTGAATTTAGTTTCAATATAGCTTTTTTGATAGTAACTTGTAGTGTAGCTAGCTACTTGTTCAGATGGGTAGCTTGAATGTAGCTTAAATACTTTACTTTAATTTACAGGCATCTTGTAGCTTGTCAAGCTACAGTTTCAGAGAAGCATCCCCAAAACTGATGGCTTAGATTGCTGAAGTGATTGATTTAAGTGTGTCAAACATAAATAAATTGTCACGGTTGGTAAACCGTGATCTCTGGGTTTTGCACTTTGTGGTGAAGTCTGTGTGTTTCCCGTCTGCACTGATTAGTTTGTGGGCGTCTCCGTTAATTGTCATCAGCAGCAGCTGTCACTCATTACACTCTCCCTATATATTGGCTTGTCTCAGGTCTTGTGTTTGTGAGAACATTGTTTCAAGTCGAGTAACTGTCTTATGCTTCTGTGTTGTTCTGCGTTGGAAGTTCGTGTCTTCCCCCGGAACCTCATCCACTCTTCGCACCTCCACAAGCATCACTGCTTACCTTCGTCTCGATTCCCCGCAGTTCCTGTGCCATCCTCTCCTGCTGCCAAATCACCATTACCATCCGGATTAATCACCGTCTCCCCACTATCTTGGATTGTCGTCTTCCCTGCATTGTTTTGTACTCTTGTTTGTTTTTGTTATTTTCATTAAATTGCTGAACTCGCTCTTGTTTCCAGCTCCTCCTTCAACCAGTCATCACAAAATAAAATAAAATAAACATAAATAAATATTATTAAACACAAACTTTTTCCTCAGATATACACAATTCACATAAGTCATACTTCTCAGATAATAAATAAATAAATAAATAAATAAAATAAATGGAAACCTGTGCAATTATACATATATTACATATCTATGTTCACTATATATAGCAATACCTGGCAATTAAGCATCTTTGGCACTTAGAAAATTAAAAAAGAAAGTTAAAACCAATAACTGATAAATAAAGAAAAATAAAATAAAAGAACAAATAGCATAGGCAAACCAATGAGAAGTAGATTATTTGTGTCTTTGTTTTATGTAAAAATAGACAGACATATTTTCTTTGTATGTTAAATGGTGAGATAACTGATAAGAATTATCTTGACCAAATTGATTAAAAAAGGGATGAAAGTATAATTGTGCAAGTGACTTTGCTAAGAAAACTAAATCAATCAATTCAACTTTCCACCACAGAGATTATGGTGCAGTCTGGTTAAAGTGCACAAGAGGTATTTGATCACATGCCTTACCTCTGTCCCACTCATGCTGGAACTGCCCCTTTACTGCTCTGCCTCCACTTCATATATAGAGAACACAGAATAAAGAGTCATGGAACTGAGAGAACATAGAAAGATATAAACTGGACTGTAAGCAACATTTTACCGAAGAGAGATGGAACTCTCTAGCTCACTGGTGTTGGCTTTAGTCTTGGCTGTGTTGATGTTCATCTGGTGGAAGAGGAAGGCGAGTGGACTTTCTTTGCCCCCGGGGCCACTGGCACTGCCACTGATTGGCAACTTACCAATCATGGACAAGCGTGCACCCTTTAAAAGCTTTATGCAGGTAAAAGAAGTAGCAGCACTATGTATCTCTGAATGTTATTCTTAAAATATAAGCATGTTAATTGCATCTTATTGAAAAGTTGATGCATTTTGGTTTTGGCAGATTTTTTTTACCAGTGCATCAAAGCAGAGTTGTCATTGTTGGATTAAGCTGTGACACAGAGAGATTTAATTGTTCTTTGTGAAACTGTCATCTGTTTTCAGTGGAGCAAAACCTATGGTTCTGTGATGACAGTGTACCTCGGGCCTCAAAGAATGGTGGTTCTGGTCGGTTATGATACAGTCAAAGAGGCTCTGGTGGACCAGGGAGAGCACTTTACAGGCCGAGCACCTATTCCCTTTCTGATCAAAGTTCTAAGAGGCTACGGTGAGATTAATGTTAATTTTCCTTGTCAGGCTAATTGAGTTAATTCTAAATTTCGATACCTCTTACGTGTTTGCAGGTTTGGTCATCAGTAATGGAGATCGCTGGCGTCAACTAAGGCGGTTCACTCTCACCACACTGAGGGATTTCGGAATGGGACGCAAACGAATGGAACAGTGGATTCAAGAAGAGAGCAGACATTTGCTGAAGAGCTTTGAGGAAACCAAATGTAAGAGAAGACAGCATATGACATTTCCACCTCTTGAGTTCAGTACTACTGCAGTTATACACATTCTGCAGTCATGGCTGTCAGTGCTGTGTGATATCATTTTTTCTCCTCCAGCAACACCAGTTGACGCAGCCTTCTTCCTGAGCCGGGCTGTGTCCAATGTGATCTGTTCATTGGTGTTTGGCCAGCGCTTTGATTATGAAGACAAAAACTTCCTGCACTTGCTCCAGATCATCTCCAGGCTCCTGCGCTTTATCAGCAGCCCCCAGGGTCAGGTGAGCAGATGGGACAGTCTGGGACAAGTTATGGAGCAAGAAAGATAAGCTCAAGAAATCACAAAATATCCTTTCAGGTTTAAAGAAAAAAGTAACAGGTTGCTAACAGGGCTTCTTATAGGACTTTCTAAAATAAATGATAAACTGATAAAAACATGGAAGCAAATTGGAATGTACAGGGTGTGACAAAATAGCCAAGGCTAATAACTAGTAACTTGGTTGATCTTTAAAGAATGTGAATGTCTCCTTAACTAATTTTTCAACCCCAACAGCTGTACAACGTCTTCCCTAGACTAATGCAACTCTTGCCTGGCAGACATCATGCCATGTTTAAAGAGATAGAAGACATCAAAGCCTTCATCTTGAAAAAAATCAAGGAACATGAGCAAAATTTGGATTTAAGTGACCCAAAGGACTTTATTGACTGCTTTTCTATCAAACTCAAACAGGTATCGAAAGATTTTCTTATTTTCTTATGTCTTCTGTTTAAATTATTACCTATTATTCAGCAAAGTATACCATTTATTTTATGTTACTTTATGTTGTAATATAGGAGAAACACAATCCTGACACAGAATTCCACAAGGATAATATGTTGGGGACCGTTTTGAATCTGTTCATAGCTGGTACAGAGACCACCAGCACAACTCTCAGATATGCCCTGATGCTTCTTATCAAGCACCCCAAAATACAGGGTATGTAAGAGATACGTAGGGACTACAGTGGCCCTAATTGCTGTTAAGTGCACACTACAAGACTATGAATCACAGTCCTCAGTCCCCAGTCTCATATTATGTCATGTTGGTGCACATACAAAACAAGAATATAGATAAGTGTCCATTTATTTATTTATTTTTATTTTATTTTTAAAATAAAAACTTTGGCTTTCCAAATTCTCTCACTCTTTCTCTTGCACTCTTTTACTGTTTCATAGTTTGACAAGTTGAAGTTCACAATTAATTTCCTGCTTGTAAGGACAGTGTGTACACATGGAGAGTAATCAACCAGATTTCAAATATTTTTGTTCAAGCAAAATTGTAGCATCTTTGTTACAAGAGCATCGGAAACAGTCATGTGGTATGATAACTGATTTATTGTGTAAAATTTTAAACAAAAATCTTGCATTTGTTGTGTTTGTATTTTTACAGGAACACTTTTAGCTATTTTTATCTGGAGTTTAATTATTATTTTTATCTGTTGCACATTTGTTTTATTGTTATTATTATTTAGCTCACATTTATTGATCATATATAAGAAAAGCAATTTTTATATATTTCAGAGCGAATGCAGAGGGAGATTGACAGAGTTATTGGACAGAACAGAATCCCTACAATGGATGACAGGAAGTCTCTCCCCTTCACTGATGCTGTGATTCATGAAGTACAGCGTTATCTGGACATTATCCCACTAAATGTTCCCCATTATGCCACACATGACATCACATTTAGAGGTTACATAATACCAAAGGTAGGAATGAACACATACAGTGGTTAACTTCTCTTATCTTCCAGATTACTAGATTATTATGTCCTACAATGGCACAAAATGCCCCCAAATATTTCCTAATAATCTCTTGTCAATGCAGTGTGCTCAGTGTGGTTATTTTGTGTATATTTAAATAGATTTTTTTCTCCCCCAAGGACACAGTAATTATTCCCATGTTGCACTCTGTCCTAAGGGATGAGGAACAGTGGGAAACCCCTTGGACATTTAACCCAGAGCACTTTCTGGATGACAATGGCAACTTTAAAAAGAATCCAGCATTTATTCCCTTTTCTGCAGGTAAAGTATGTGAAGTTCCTCATGTGAAAGTAGAGTTAATCAAAGTTCTTTCAAAAATACATACTCACACACACACACACACACACACACACACACACACACACATATATATATATATATATACAAGATTTGGTAACAATATAGCATAATGAGAGATTTACAAGGAATATTTTAAAGGCCAGTCATTTTTGACCAATATCACAAAATCAAGTAAAGGATTTTCAGCACACCACCTATTTAAAGCACACCTCTAGAATTACAGAACAGAATCCTAACAATTAGGGTACCATAACTTTTAGCATAAATAGAATTAATGATCAGGATCTTTTATTCTGTCTTGCATTTTTGCAGGTAAACGCTCTTGTGTGGGTGAGTCTTTGGCTCGTATGGAGCTCTTTCTGTTCATCGTGTCTCTGCTTCAGAAATTCAGTTTTAGCAGTCCAAAGGGTCCGGATGGAGTAGACACCAGTCCTGAACTTAGCAGTTTTGGCAACATGCCTCGATTCTATGATCTTATTGCATCCCCCCGCTGAGAAACCGAGATATTGCACCTTCTCTCATTTTACAAAATGTGGACGACAAAGCCATCTTTCTTTGAAGACTCTATGCACATTAATGCACATTTAAAGTGAATGAGATAAAGACAATAATATATTTCTGCATAAACTCACAATATAAACAGGTCATTTACTCAGATGCTCATTTACTGCATTTGAAAGCCATTTACAGATAATTCACACTTTCCTTTATTTGATCATTATTATATTTGTGTTAATGTCACATACTATGCTGAGATGGAATTATTTAAATATTTGACTTGCCAAATTGATCAAATAAATAAAAATAATAATCAATTTGTCTAAACTCACTTGTCATTCCATGATTTTGATTCTTTAAATATTCTCTGATGGAACAGACTTTTCCAGCAAACTGATGTAAAATGATTTTTTTTGTACTTGACTGTGTCCAAATTCCTTAAATGTGGGTGTCACAGCAGGTCAGGCAAAATGAGGAGAGGCAATCATATTGCATCACTTTATTACAAACAAAACAAATCCAAAAATAAACAATGATGAAGAAAATGGGAGAAATAATTAAATTAACTGCAGGCTTGATATTCAAAGGAATAACAAGACGTCAGCAAGAAACAAGTGAGACTCATTAACTATGACAACATACTGATGACAAAAACAAATAAAACAGGAAGACGGGGGTGTGCAAACAACCCAGAAAACAACAGAGTTTAGCTGCAAACCTGGCTTAAGGCCATTTCACACTGAGCATGATGTGAAGGCGAATCGCCGTCAAATAGTTATTTCACACAGAGCGCAAAACTATTAATCACCTTCTGATAATTCACACCTGCACACTAGGTGGTGCCAACCAACAGATATGTATCATGTATATAGATTTAACATCATCCGCTGCTCAATAGAGTATCTGCAACTACGTCACGGTTTCATCAGTTATCTGGATGCACGACCATGGATTGCACGGTTAATGTACTACTGAAGATGATGTTCTAGTAATTTATTTAATTTTCTACAAACGGAACAGAGAGGAATTTCGCAGATGAAATCCACACTTTTTGACTAGCGATGTAAACAGAAGGTTTCGACCGGTGGCGATCGGCCTGGACCTTAGTGCTTAAACCCACCTGGAGAAGGGTCTCCCTGGCCGTTCTCCAGATGTCTCTAAACCCTAAACTACACTCAAATGGAGAAAGGCCCGTGGACGACACTGGTAATGAGTTATGCACTTACTCAACCCATGAGATATGCTGACTCCAAGAGGACGGATTCTGTGACGCTAAACATCGCAACCCTCGTTCCAAATTCTGGTTGGCCCGCTCCGTCTGACCGTTGCTCTGGGGATGAAACCCAGAAGAAAGACTGACATTCGCCCCCAGCAACCAGCAAAACTTTCTCCAAAAATTTTGATATAAACTGGGGACCCCTGTCAGAGACCACTCCTGTTGGGAAGCCATGGATACGAAACACGTGGTCTATGACAGAAACTGCTGTCTCTCTGGCTGATGTTAATTTGGGCAGAGGGATAAAATGCGCAGCCTTTGAGAACCTGTCCACCACAGTTAAAACCACTGTGTTACCCTGTGAGGCAGGGAGACCTGTAATGAAATCTAGCGCAATGTGTGACCAGGGTCTCGAAGGAACTGACAATGGTTGAAGGAGCCCAGCAGGAAGGAGAGTGGAAGACTTACAAATGGCACAGACCGAGCAGGCCAATACAAAACGTCGAGTGTCACGAGCCATAGTTTGCCACCAGAACCGTTGCTTAATGAGAAAAATGGTACGATTGACTTGCGGATGACATGAACTTTGGCGTCCACAGAGGAGTGCTGGGAGAGAACCGCACCTACCCCTACCTTTGATGTGTCGGCCTCCGCCACAAACTGACGAGAGGTATCAGGAGCAACAAGAATGGGGGCTGATACAAAGCAGTTCTTGAGTTTAAAGAATGCAACATCAGCTGCACTAGACCACCTGAAAGTCATCATGGTGGAGGTCAAGGCTGTCAGAGGCGCGGCTAGTTGGCTATATTTGCGAATAAAACGCCGGTAAAAATTGGCAAAGCCCAGAAACCTCTGCAGGGCCTTGCGAAGCACTCGTCTGACATACTGAACGTGTTCCTGGAGAGAGAAAGAAAAAACCAATATGTCATTCAGGTAAACATATGAACTGATCAACCATGTCTCTCAGCACATCATTAACGAGTGCCTGGAAAATCACGGGGGAGTTGGAAAGACCGAAAGGCATAACACCCCCTGGGGGTATTAAACGCGGTTTTCGACTCATCCCCCTTCCTGATGCAGACCAAATGATAGGTGTAACGTAGATCTAACTTGGTGAACCAAGAAGCTCCCTGCAGCCTCTCGAAAGCTAAAGACATCAGCGGCAAAGGATAAATATTCTTTACCGTGATGCTGTTCAACCCTCGGTAATCAATACCGAGGGTTGGACGACTTTGACGTTGTAACCTTGTGTCTACTCTGATAGCTAGATCAATCAACCCATCCAAAGTTACAGGCAACTCTAGGGTGTATATCTCATTCTGGATGCGGTCGGCCAACCCATGCAAAAACATGTCCCACTGCTCCTCGCAGTTCCATTTACAGATACCTGTACCACCAAGGCCTGTATTGCTCGACCAGAAGCCATGATCTCTTAGTCTTGTCGATCAAATCGCGCATTATTATTGTGAAGGGCTTCTCTAAGTTTGTTTACACTCGCTGGATCCATAATGTGGTCAGATCGTTATGTCAGGAATCATACAACAGAATCCAGTAGCGAGTATTAATAAGGTTTAATGAAACCGTCAGTAGACCAAACATAATTGCTGGCAGACAAACAGGTCATAGGAAACACGACAACTGCAGTGTAGACTCCAAGCTGAGCAGACCAGAAATGTGATGTGCTGCGACGATCCTCAAACATAGGCAGACCACAGTTCAAGCAGACATATAAGCTGGATCTCCGAGCAAACCAAGAGCGGGACCAGAACTGTACAGAACAGAGATCAGAACAGAGACAGCAAACCAAACGATCTGACACTGAACCTGACTGACACAGACCTACATATAGGGCTAATAAACAAGACACACCTGCGACTGATCTGATTGTTCGTGAGCGCAGCTGGCGCTGATAAGCAATCAGATCAGTGCAGTACACACAAAATGAGCAAGCAAACCTGCGAACCGGGACAATATGATCATATGTTGGGGCCATGAGATATTAATCTATTAGAGCTAATCTATTAGAGATTTTTATATGTATTGTTATATATGCTTATTTCCATTTTTAATTTGTGTATAGCTTTACCTAGCTAATGTTTTGTATAATTATGCTTGTATTTGCTAGCCTACCATATATTCTGCAAATAAACGCCTGACAATTATGCCAGTAAAGTTTTGGCATTATGATTGTATTTATGCCCATGTTTGATGAAAAATGAACATGTTGTGTTTTCCTTTGCAAATGAAACTATGTGAATTATTAATTCATCAACTAAACACTATAGTATTTATAATTATGATCTACTAATTAGCCAAAATAAAATGAAATATATGTTAAATTTAAACTGCATTCTAGAAAAATTCCAGTCAGCATAATCAAAGTTTTATTGGCGTGTCAGGCATTTACATTAGGTCATTATTTACAGAAGTAGTCAGATTGTTAAGCAGATAGATCGAAATGTAGTGCAAAAAAAAAAAAAAAAAAAAAAAAAAAAAATATATATATATATATATATATATATATATATATATATATATATCAATAATAATGATAACGGATGGATAAAAACATTTTCTTGTAGGCCTATTTTATAATATGTACTTTATGTTACATTTATTCATAATAAACTTCATTTGAATGCTGAATATCGTGTGTAATACAGACCAGTAGCAAAGGCCTATAGTTAGTATAATGATTTAATAATGTAATAATTTTTATAATAAATAATATAATAATTTTTCAATTGAAAAAATAAATAAATAATAATAATTAATCCAACTCTGATAATACCAGGTTGCTCTGGTCACACAGGCTTGTTTACTCATTAAACTCATAATATCACTTTCCGATAAGTTAATATGATGTTCCCACAAATTAATATCTTGTGGCCACGACATATTATCACATTCCCCTGAGTTATTATGTAGTGGCCACGACAAAACTAAGTGAACCGAGCATTTTACCTCCGGGGCACCCTACCTTTCAGCTTTGTGCACTTTTGTCTCTCTCCGGACCTGGATGACACGGTTATTTTATCCACAACAGAAACACAGTGAGCAGCAAAATTATAGATTACTTTTGCTAAAACACAGCAGGAAGCAACAATGCTGCAAATAGCCTATATCTTTCTTTTTTTACTATCTATTTATCTATCAATCTATGATTCTGACCAGATGTGACAGCATGTGTCTTATCTACATTTAACATTATGGCTCAACCGTTGACCCCAGGGAGTTAATCTGTAAGATTTTCTGCTAAGAATTATTTTATTTTATTTTTAAATCATGTAATTATAATTGGGAAAATTGTTGTTAGATTGCAGGAATAGAACTTTGAAAGTGCAAGGTAACTTTATTTTCTGCTCCAGATGAGAATTTTTTGATTATAGCTACAGTTAAACCAAAATTTATTCAGACACTTCTTCTTTCTTTTCTTCTTTCTTCATTTATAAAGCACTTTCACACAACTACTTGTTGATCAAAAGTGCTGTACAATACAGCTAAAATCAAACATAAAAAACCACAAAACATCAAAAACACAGTATAACAATACAATTGACATGGCTAGATAAAAGTTATTGACAAAACATGTTTTTTAAGCAGGTATTTAAATACTGGGCGCAGCTCTGATAGAAACGGGTAATTTTTTCCATAAACTAGGACCAGCAACAGCAAAGAGTCAATCACCTCTGCAATGGAACCTCGATCTAGGAACAGAGAGGAGACCAAGATTACTGAATCTTAGGGACCTATTTGGTTTACAAGTAGAGATTGCCTCTATTTAGAGATTGGGCTTGATTGTGCAGAGATTTAAAAACAAAAGTTAAAATAAAAAAAATATAAAAAAATACAAATTCTAAATATGACTGGTAACCAGTTTAGTCAAATATGAATAGGCGAGATGTGATCAAACCTCTGTTTGCCTGTCAGCAACCTTGCAGCAGCATTTTGAACCATCTGTAAGGGCATTATAGAGAACTCACTTATACAGTACCATACTATAGTGAATTACAGTAGTCTAAACAAACTAGAACAAACAATATATATATATATATATTATTTGTAATTCATTTAGACAATCCAACACAGGTTGTAGAATTGTATAAACTTGTTAAATCATCTAAACCAAGAACATGTATGTTAGACCCTATTCCATTTATGCTCCTAAAAGAGGTACTTCCAGAAGTCATACTGTCATGATCCGGTCACTGAACCTCTGTTAAATTGAGAAGGGTCTGGCTGCAGACTTGCACTTGCACTCTCAGACTTGCACTCCCAGACACTTGTGCTTCCGCTAGCGACGTCACTTGCAGTCTTTATTATTATTATTATTATTTCTATTTATTGATAACTTTTTGTTTGAATCTTTCAACATTTTAGAACAGTAGCCAGGTGGTGAAGAAAAGAAAAAAGAAACTAAATTACAATGTAACTTGCAATCGCTACTTGCACTCTCCGCTACCTGTGACGTCACTTGCAGTCAACACAATCGTGCATGTTGCCAATGGAGACAAGACGCTGTGGTGGTGATTAAACGATTAAAACTAAATTAGTAGGCCCACTACTATACACAAAGTTTTAAGTTAAGCGTTTTCCTCCTGTAGAAAAAACACTTAATATGGCATAATGTATTAGGATACGTTAAGTTCAATTAAAAGACCAAATTCGATATATAGTTATTATTTAATTAATAAGGCAAGCAGATGGCTATGAACACAATGCGAACACTTAATGTGGCCTAATAACAGACTAAGATGATAAAGACAATTCAGTAGGCATAGCCTATATGTCTTGTTGTTGACTCAAAGTATATACAGACCAGCAAATATGAACGTGCATTATGAAATGCATTAAATTATTTTAAAATGATCAGCTCCGTACAGGCAAGCAGACGAGTACAGAACGCAGTGCGTTAAATTGTACATTAAACTTTTTTCTCCTATAGAAAATCATTATAAATAAAACACAGAATGTAGCTTAATGGAAAAAGACAGTGATATAAACAAGTTGTAGACTGTTTATTCTATATGGAAAAATGCTTAACGCAAAACTTTGTGCGTAGCGTTTATTCACCACCACAGCTTCTTGTCTCCATTGGCAACAAGCATGATTTGTGTTGATTGCAAGTGTTGCAGGTAGCAGAGAGTGAAAGTAGCGATTGCAAGTGACATTGTAATTTAGTTTTTTTTTTATTGTCTTCACCACCTGGCTACTGTTATAAAATGTTAGGAAATTCAAACAAAACGTAAAAAAAAAAAATAAAAAAAATCAATAAAATAAAAAATAAAGACTGCAAGTGACGTCGCTAGCGGAAGTGCAATTGTCTGAGAGTGCAAGTCTGAGAATGCAAGTCTGAGAGTGCAAGTGCAAGTCTGCAGCCAGACCCTCTTGGTTAAATCACCACCAAAGGTAATCTTCCACAACACAGACTCCCACAGAGTTCACCCTGGACTACATTTCCCATTGCTCCATTTCCCAAAACTGCCAATTACACACACAGCACTATCATCAGACATGCTTTATAAGCACTGGACTTCCTTTCACACACTTCAGTCTAAGATTCTGCTCCACCCTGGTGGGCTCCAGTTCCGTCTGCTCTGCCCTGGTGGTCTCCAGTTCTGCCTGCTCTGCCCTGGTGGGCGCTAGTTCTGCCTGCTCTGGCCTGGTGATCTCCATTTCCACCTGCTCCGCCCTGGTGGGCTTCAGTTTCATCTGCTCGGCTGTAATGGTCCTCTCCTCTGCCCTGCTGGGCTCCAGTTCCGTTTGCTCCACCCTGGTGGGCTCCAGTTCAGCCTGCTCTGCTCTGGTAGGCTCCAGTTCCACCTGCTCTGGCCTGGTGGACTCCTGCTCTGCTGCCTGTACCTCAGTCCCCGTCCACTTCCTTTTCACGTGGACTTGGCCCTCCATTCCTCCCCCTGTTCCGCCTCTGCTCCACCACCCTCCTAGATTGTATAGAGTGTCTGGAAGCCACTCCTTGGGGGGCTATGTCATGATCTGGTCACTGAACTTTCGTTAAATCACCACTAGAGGTTATCTTCCACAACACAGAATCTCACACTACACAGTACATCCTGGGCTACATTCCACCAATTATATTCGCCTGAAAACAATCACACAAAGCTGCCACCAATTACACACAGACACAGCACTATCATCAAACATGCTTTATAAGCATTGGACTTCCTTTCACACACTGCCAAGAATTGTTATGCACATATCCCTCCCCTAGCAATAGCTGCAATACCAAGCCATTCAATTCATTCATGCAATGTGGCGAAGTCCTGGCCTAGTGGTTAGAGAGTTTGACTCCTAACCCTAGGGTTGTAGGTTTGAATCTCAATCCGGCAATACCACGACTTAGGTACCCTTGAGCAAGGCATCGAACCCCCAACTGCTCCCCGAGTGTCGCAGTATTAATGGCTGCCCACTGCCCCGGGTATGTGTTCATGGTGTGTGTGTCACGGAGTGACTGTGACGGGGCGGAACCAAAAATGAGGAAGATTAGTTCCGGACCATATATCGCAAACACTGCTGCTTCCGGGAACGCTGGCGAACCCAAATCGGCATGTTATTGGGAACAGGTGTCTAGTTGAGCATGGCGATCACTGATTGGGCAATTTGGTGAAGAGGGGACACATAAATAGGGCATCAGAAACACAGGAAGTGGTTGGTGATTCCCAGTAGTTATTGTGGGTGCAACGGAGCAGAGGGGAGAGTTGAAGAGAGAGTGTATGGTGTACTGTGGAGCTTGGGCAAAGAGAGATACACACACAGGGCTGAGTATATGAATATCTTTATTGGAGCATTGTGTTCAGATGCATTGTGTGATGTGAAGTTAACACCCATTGAAGATCTGCTAGGATTGCAGGAAGGAGATTGTGCTGCCAGTTGTGTCGGATGTCGGTTATCTGGAAGAGAAGTGGAAAGATCCAGTGTTAATGAAAGTGTGAGTATACTGAAATATTTGTCGTGTCAACAGTTACTTTGCAAGTGTGGAATATCCATATACCTCTTGTGAGTTGTGACCAGTGTGAGCGGCCCCACCGTAATAGGATTGGTGGGTGAGCCGGGACCAGCAAAAAAGGAGTCTGGTGCCTTGTCGTGGCTGTGACGTTTCCTCTGGCCGTCTGTTGCATCGGTGCCCCCAACGTCCAGGAACTAATCCCCGGTCCTATGTGGTTTTGACCCTAATTCACTGTGAGTGTGTGGAGTGCAGTGGGTGAGTCCTTTTCTTTGCTGTGTGTACACTTGAAGTCTGCAGTGTCGTGCTGTGTCATGTTGTCAGTAATCACCCTCTAGGCTGGGAGAGAAAACCCTGTGGAGAAGAACGTGCACCGGTGTTGTGAGACGACCGTCTTTTATATACATGCCCGCTCGTGGCTTTGGACCCCTACTCCGCCGAGTGGTGACATGTCAACAATAGCAAGTAAGGAACAGTGTGCATATTGTGGGGGACGAAGACTGAGAGAAGTGTTGGCTGCTATATGAACATCCAGCTGTGTAGCCCTTGTGTATGAATACCTGTTTGTGAAGCGCTTTCAGAGGTTCGCCCCTGTCTAGATCTCTGGTCCATTGTCTGGAAGAGAGGAGAGGGAAGCGTTCGAGTCATTCCTGAGGAACATACCCTGTGGCACAAATCTACCTGAAGTCACCCAGCGTGGTGGCACCAGCTGAGGCCGTGGAAGGCCCAACGTGCAGCAACTTCAATCTGTACTTCTATCCACTCTTGGTCAAATTCGAGAGGTGGTGTGTCTTTCTCCATATATTCACTGAAGCTAAGTAAATTAGTGAAGGAACTCTGTCTGTCTGTTACCAGTCCTACAGGTCTAAGCTTGGTCTAAGATTGAGTCGTCGTGGGAGTATTTCCACGGTTGGAGGTGACCGTGTTGAGTGTTGGTCTGGGAAGTCTGCCCCGGTGAAGAATACCACAGTTGTCGTGACATATACACCTTCTCTAGGCTCCCGAGCTGAAAAGGGCTAAAGCCTGACGTCCACCTCTTCGAGGGTCTGTGAGTTGTATCCATTCAGTATTGTCATTGTATACCCACCTGCATGCCCAGAGCAAAGCTCCAGTTGCCCCTGTATGCCCATCTGTACGCCTCAAGCTAAGAGCCAGTGTATTGCCCTTGTATACTTACCTGTATGCCCAAAGCTAAGAGCCAGCGTATTGTCCTTGTATACTTACTGGTATGCCCAGAGTCAAGCTCTAGTTGCCCTTGTATACTCACCTGTACGTCCAAAGTAAAGACTTAGTTGTCCTTCTGCATACCTACCTGTACGCCCTGAGTGAAATACCAGTGTATCGCCCTTGCATACTCACCTGCAAACTCCATCCGTAGGGTTTACCGGGACAAAAATCGAAGTTAAGGATTGTGTATCTTTCTTGCATACTTACCTATACACCGAAGGCCAAGACCCCAATATATTCACCTGCATACTTACCTGTGGACCTTTCAGGCATTTCCAACCGCGGACCCAGAATCTCGTGGCGAACGGCGTCAGGTACGCACCCCACCCAATTCATCAGAATTACATACCCCCTTTACTTTGCGTGCAGGGACTGGAAGGGCCCCACCGACGGTTCTCCTGCAGGAGAAACAGAAAGGCACTACTGAGAAAAACCCTGTTGAGCCACGGGAAGGAAAGGGCACCAATTCACCTACACGCTTACCTTAGAGTCAGAAGCGACTCAGACCTATACTCTCTGGCCCCGAGAGTGGATTTTAGATTCCCTTTTCCCTTCCCTTCACAACTTTTAGATAATTTAAATAAAGTTTGTTTTAATTATACCCACTCTCTCTCGTGTGTCTGGTCATTGGGGTGTTCTTGGGACCTCCTCGAGGTGGAAACTAGGGAGGGGCGAGACTCATGACATCAGTGGTCCGCTCCAACCTGTGACATGTGTGTTCACTGCTGTGTTTGTGCACTTTGGATGGGTTAAAAGCAGAGCACGAATTCTGACTATGGGTCACCATACTTGGCTGAATGTAACATCACTTTTTCTTTCACTTTTTTTCAGTGTTTTTCATAGTATTGTGTCAGTATAGTTTTCATAGTCTTATCGTAGTTTGTAGTTTCATAGTTTAGTCTTTTTCCTGCCTTGCCTTGTTTCTCGTGTTTTGACCCTTTGCTCTGGATTCTGGATTACCCCTCTTGCCTAGCCCTCTGGATATCGTTCGTTCATCAAAGACACACTATTGCCCTTGGAATATTCTTTGTCTTGCCCTATATATACGGGTTTGCCAGTTTATTGATCCATGCCTGTTACGGCCCCGTCTGTGACCAAATAAAGTTTGCACATGGATCTGCACATCTCACGTCTCATCGGCTCCCACGTTACACAAAAATTCTCTATTGGATCTTAGTCCTGTGTTGAGTATTTTTGACCACAACATTCTCTTGAATAGACTAGAAAACTTTGTTGCTCTTAATGGAAGTGCATTGGTATTGTTCAAATTGTACTTATCTGACCACCATCAATTCGTTTCAGTGAATGAATAGGTATTATATCGATCACAAGTGCAATACAGAGGACCTCAATGCTCAGTACTAGGGCCATTACTTTTCATGCTTTACATGTAACATTTGGGGGATATCATCTGGAAACACAGTGTTAGCTTTCACTGTTATACTGATGATACTCAGCTCTATATTTGTAGAGGCCCAGAGAAACATGACAATTTAAAAAAAATATGTAATGCATAGTCGAAATGAAAATCTGGACAAGGAGTAATTTCTTATTGCTAAATTCTGAGGTGTTAATTATAGGACCTAAAAACTGTACATGTAATAACCTAGAACTCTGTCTAATACATGATGGCTGCTCTGTCAATTCTTCATCATCAGTTAGTCAAGTCAAGTCACCTTTTATTTATCTAGCACACCTGTTAACTGTCACCCATCAGAAATCAAGGGTCAAGAGCCAAACTAAAGCAAACAGTGATCTCTAACATGGTTACTTCAAATGAAACAGTAAATCAACATCTAAACCTTAGTTAATTCTCAATAAGATCTTCTGTAGATGTCTGACAGAAATAAAGTCAGTCTGGTTATAAATAAGTGGAGCTGATGATGATGTTTGCGGGGTTGTTTAATCAGATCTTGCGAGATTTAATGTATTTTATTCCAGATGATTTAATCTAAGACTGCATCTAAAGTCAGTTGTAGTAGTTCTTGTGTTTCTCTTTTGTTCAGTGATTCTGTTTGTTAACATCAGCCGTTCATCACTAATGCTCAATCAGCACTTAGTTAATCACTTAATTACTTAATTGAAAAGTTTTAAAACTTGCATGGTTTAAATCAAGGGAATCTGTTTACTCAAACGGTTTGAGTTAAGTTTACTTGTCGGGTTTTACAGTGAGTAAAGTCCATTCATTTTTGGAATGAATTTCATTTATCTATAAAGCAGCTCTAGAGAAGTGATTTCATCATCAGGCTCAGTTAAGTCCTCATCTAATAGTGTGCGTTCAGTCAAGTCAATAATATTGGCAAACATCATGCTTTCCAAGCTAAAATGTGACAATGACAAGGAACCCAAGCTCTACTGCACACTGTAAAACCCGACAAGTAACTTAACTCAAACATTTGAGTAAACAGATATCCTTAAAAACCTGACAAATTAGGTTTACTCAAATGGTTTGATTTAAGTTCCTTGTTGGGTTTTACAGTGTGGTGATGAAAAGCAAGAAAAACAACCTTTCAAAAATCAGGCCAATTCACCTCTGGCCAGATGAACCCAACATGATGTGGCTTAATTCCAAGCTGCATCATAGTTCAGAGTTGTGGACTGGGTAACACTATATAATAACATGAATTAATAAATCATTAATAAATATTATGTAATGCTTAACGGATCATTCGTTAATTTTTATTCAAATAGTTATAGTAGAAACATGATATAATGTGCTTGATAATGTTTACTAATAAACATATTAAATATTGCCTAATGATTAAAAGATCATATAAATTAAAATGCTTAAAACTGTCATTAAATTGTCACTTATTTCATATGATCTTATCTAAACTGAACTAATTCGTATGATCATGCACTTCTTGAAAATCAACAAATGATTTTGATATGTTATACAATGATTAAAAGCTTATTTGTTAATTTCCAATACAATACTTACAATTCCCCCCAGACTTGTTGAAACTGTAGGACTGGCTTCTGAAGAAGACCAACTACTAAACTGTTGTCTTTGAATTGAACGTTATTTAAAGACATTTTTCATTTTGGTTTGGACAAAAAAGCATTTCTCAATTAATTCCACACAATACCACACACTGATCACTTGAACAGTACATAGACATTTAATTGCAGCCACACAGCAAAATCCCCAGTGTTAATTTAACACTCTTGAGTGTGGACTCATATAAACACTGAAGCAGTGTTAAAAGTAACACTGAAGCAGAGTTGAAGTTAATGAGATAATTAAGAAGTTAATTGAGTTATGATTGACCTTTATTGAAGACACCTGATGTTAACAAGCAGAATCACCAAACGAGAAAATCACAATTTGTGTGTCACCATTATAGTGGTCAGTGTTTGCTTTAGTTGGGATCTTGACCCTTCAGTTATTATCTTTAGATTTTATGTGGCTGTGGTAACTGAATTATATCATACAGACAGACCACAGCAAAGGCAATCATGTGTGCCATTGATTGTGATTTGAGCTATTTGTTATAGAGTGACCTGAATGCCTGAGTTTAAGTTTCTTTACTGCATACATAAATTAAGTAAAAAAGAAAAGGAAGCAACTCAGCATTTCTGACATAGTATGACATGTTTTTAATAGTTAGTTCTACGTAAAAAAAGAAATATTTTATTTGGACACACAGACATCAGGAATCAGCGTGAGCATCACAACAACGATGACCATCAAAAAAGCATGTTGTAGCCAATAAAAACTCATCCATGGCTCCCATCATGCATTGCGGCATGAATAAATTATGAGCTGAACTGTCTTTTTAACTTTTTATTCTAACTATATTTTATTTTTGCTGTTTTTATGTTCATTTTTGTATCTAGTTTTGTGATGTTCAGAGTTGGTCTGTTTATCTGAATATGCTGTTTGTCACCGTTGTTGAGATTCATACGCTGATTCTTGTTATCTGTGTGTGCCTAAAATTAGAATTCTTTAATAAAAAAAAAAATCTGAATCACTTGCAAGAGATACCTACAAAATGTATAGAAAATACAGATTTTTTCATTGTGGAATCAAAGCTGTGACAATCAATAATGGAAGTTTTACTTTGAGAAAACACTGTAAATGAGTTCAGTAACTCAGGTCAAACAACGATTACATTAAAACATAATCATCAACACGCGATGATTTTTGCTCTTGGTTTGACAAACAAACTTTAAAAGTAAAAAGTTACAAGCCAAGATCCCAACTAAAGCAAACACTGAACACTATAATGGTGACACACAAATTGTGATTTTCTCGTTTGGTGATTCTGCTTGTTAACATCAGGTGTCTTCAATAATGCTTAATCATAACTCAATTAACTTCTTAATTATCTCATTAACCTCAACTCTGCTTCAGTGTTACTTTTAACACTGCTTTAGTGTTTATATGAGTCCACACTCAGAGTGTTAAATTAACACTGGGGATTTTGCTGTGCAGTTAAATCAAAGTTACTCATGTCATATCTTCCAAGTCAAAGCCTGATCACATAATGTTTGCCAAGCCAGAGTCCATTAACATCATGTCCGCTACCCCAGGGCTGGCTCACATCATGGCTGCTACCCCAGGGCTTGCTCACATCATGTCTGCCAAACCAGCGCCTGTTCACATCTTGTCAGCCAAGCCAGAGCCTGTTCACGTCATGTCTGCTACGCCAAGTTCTCTTCACGTCATGTTTGCCAAGCCAGAGCCTGCTCACATCATGCCAGTCACTCAAGAGATTCTTCACAACGAGGCCGCCATTCAAGAGTCTCGTCACATCGCAGTTGATCGTCCAGAATCTTGTCACGACATGGCCGCCATTTCAGAGAATGCTCATGTCAAGCCTGATTCCCCAGCCACCACTCCTGATTATCCAGCAAAGATTGCTACCACACCTGAGCCTTGCTACACCATGGCCAACATGTCAAAGCCTTGTACCACCACGGCTGCCAGGCAAGTTTCCCCCAAGGATTTTTTGTTTGGTCGGGGGATGGCTATAGTACCGAGGACACAAAGCTTGGGCTTGGACTGAAGGGTGTGATTGCTAGTGTGATGGACCCACCTCTGATGTCGGTGCGAGCTGCAGGCATCCCCATGACATCAGTGATCTCAAACCCAACCATCCTAGAGGTCCTGATACCCATTGCTGCCCTTACTGTAATGGTTGTCCCCATTTTTTATGTGTGTGGGCGGCACACTGCGCTCAAGAGGCCTCTCCTGTCCATGAATCTGCCTCAGTGGCCTCTCCTGTCCATAAGTCTGCCTTAGAGGCCTCTCATTTCCACCAATCTATTCCAGTACTTCCAGAGGTGGCAGCGTCCACTGTAGAAGCTCCAGAGGTGGGAGCGTCAGCTGCAGAACTTCCCAAGCCGGTGGCGCCCACTCATGAACTCGCTGTCTGTCCTGCTACAGCCATGAAGGCTGCTCATTAACTCACTGTCTGCACTTGTTAAGTAACTTTTGTTTACATAGGGCTTTTAACAATGCAGAATGTTACAAAGCAACTGAACACCATTAAATAGGAAAATAGTGTGTCAATAATGCAAAAAGGCAGTTCATCATTGAATTCAGGGATGCCATCATCCATCTCAGTTCAGTTTAAATAGTGTCTGTGTCACAGCAATGTAGGCCGCTCACAAACATGCAGTCTGCCCTGTCATGACTAAGAAGCCCATCCATGAATTCACTGTCATGTCCTGTTCTACCTGCTCCGACATGGCTCCATGCTTCTCTGGTTCTGATCCATTGCCCAGGTCCTCAATTGTATCACTGTCTATCACTGTTCATGGCCCAGGTCCTCCAGTGTATCACAGACTGCCACTAACCTACGGCTATAGTCCTGCATGGTTCCACAGCCTTCCACTGCTTCACGGCCTAGACCCGACATTGCTCCATGGTCCAGGCCCATCACTGCTCCACAGTCTAGACCTGCTTCTGCTTCACGGCACAGACCCACCATGGATACTCTGCCGAGGCCTGCCATTGCCCCATGATCCTGGTCGACCATTGCTCTACAGTCCTGGTCCTCTGCCATGCCATGATCCATGTTCTGTTCCCCTATATGGGCCTGGCTCTCTGTCCCTCCCACAGTTCCACCTCCACTCCACCACCCTCCTGGACTTTTTTGGCTTTTGTTTTGGCATCTGGAACCACCCAATTCCTGAAAGCTGAAAACATCCCAGTTTTTTGCATGGCCAGCATACTCACTGGACATGTCTCTCACTGAGCATATTTGGGATGCTCTTGATCAGCATATATGACTGCATGTTCCAGTTCCTGCCAATATCCAGCAACTTCACACAGCAATTAAAGAGGAGGGGACCAACATTTCACAGGCCACAATCAACAACCTGATCAACTCTATACCTAGGAGTCAAATGGTAGTCACACCAGATAATGACCACCCACCGCACCCCGAAATACAGTAAAACTGCATATTTTATTTATATATTTATATATTCTATAAAGGGAATTCCTTTAAACTGGTGAATGATCTCAGCTTCAGCATAGTGAGGAACTCTGCTTCATTACAGTTTCCACATAGTTTTTGGCACAAACGTTGATCTGCCTTCAAAACACCTGGTAAAAGAGTCGCATGATAATGTGTGTCATCACTACAACACTGCATTTGTTCTGGCTTTTGTTCATACAGAGCTCGTTCCAGGACTGAACCCGGCAATGTTACTAGATGCCCAACCCGTGATCGATCCAGGAATCAATCCTGGGATGTGTTTGCATTCAAACAGAAGGCAATCCGGCAATGTTCCTGCAATGTTTTTCCGGGTCCAACGTGTAATGTAAAAGGGGTATTAGAGTGGCTTTCTATTGTGGCCAGCCTAAGGCACACCTGTGCAATAGTCATGCTTTCTAATCAGCCTATTGATATGCCAGGTGGATGGATTATCTCGGCAAAGGAAAAGTGCTCACTAACACAGATTTAGACAGATTTGTGAACAATATTTGAGAGAAATATCCATTTTGTGCACATAGAAAAAGTCTTAGATCTTTGAGTTCAGCTCATGAAAAATAGGGGCAAAAACAGTGTGTATTCCAAACACTAAGCAATGTCGGCCCAGATCCAGCCCACATGTATGTATGTGTGTGTGTGTGTGTGTGTGTGTGTGTGTGTGTGCGTGTGCGTATGAAATGCAGATCACAAATACCACGTCAAATCCTATCATTCCCTTAAAAAAATATATATATATATATATAAATAAATATATATATATATAATTTCAAATGTTTATCTGTTATCAGTTTATCTGTTACTTGAAATATTTGCATAAAAGAGATTGACTTAAATTTATAAGACATATTTCAAATTTATATTGCAAAGTTTTAATGGATGAACTTGCAAAGTGTTGTTCACAGAACACAGAACAGTCTTTTTCCATGCAAGTGTTTTTATTATATTTTTATTATGCAGTTTTATAAAACCTTAAACAGAGCAGACCCAATGCAGGTCCCTTCGTAAATGCCATGAAGATGATGATATAACAGAAAAATATCATATGATATTCCAGAACATTGAAGAAACCCTTTGCATTCCTGTGCTGATACATTTCATGTATATATTGAGAACTGGTGGCAAGACAGAAGAAATGAGGTTAGGGAGCACTCTGGTTAATGTGTACATGAAGGTCAAATTACTCACCTCTTTCTCATTCCTGCTTGAACCACCCCGTTTCCTGTTCTGCTACCACTGTCCATATAAAAATCTTTAAAGCTGACATAGACAAATACAGAAACTGAAAAATAAAAAACTGACCTGAACAAAACATCTTAGGTAAGAGAGATGGAACTTTCTAGCTTACTAGTGTTGGTTTTAGTCTTTGCTGTATTGATGTTTGTCTGGTGGAAGAGAAAGTCGAGTGGATTTTATTTGCCCCCGGGGCCACTGGCACTGCCACTAATTGGAAACTTACTAATAATGGACAAGCATGCACCCTTTAAAAGCTTTATGCAGGTAAGAGGACTATGTGTCTGAATTTTATCAATAGAAGAATGTTGGAAAATTTGTTTTGAAAAAATGTATGAATGGTTATGAGTGGTTCATTATCACTTAGAAATGTACAGATTTAAAGTTGCATGATTTAAAGTCAGAAGAGTGTACTATAAACACAATCATGATAAATAAATTAATGATTGTCAGATGTAGAATCACAATTATCCTTTTCAAACTTTTTACACTATTTTATACAGAAACAGGCTACTATAGAAAAAGGATACTGGGTCTGATCAGAAAAAAGCTCCAAATTCTAATATATATATATATTTTTTGATATTCATAAATACACAGTTGCAATTTCACTTGCTTTATTTTAAGATAGAAAGAAAGAAAAGCAGTCTTCATGAATCCTTTCAATGTCTTCAAAGTATAATGAATAATCTTCAATTTTTTCTTATCCACTGTGGCAGAAAGCAGGCTATTTACAAACTTGAATTGTCTCAGTGATAAAACGCGTTAATGCTGCACTGCTATGTATTGGTAAAATCTGGTCTCTTAAAATAGTGGAGCAAAACCTATGGGCCCGTGATGACGGTGTACCTCGGGCCTCAGAGAGTGGTGGTTCTTGTCGGTTATGATGCTGTCAAAGAAGCTCTAGTGGACCAGGCAGAAGACTTTTCATCAAGAGCCCCCATTCCCTTTCCGAACAGAGTTTTGAAAGGCTACGGTATGAGTAATATTTCTGTTTAGTACTAATTATAGATAATCAATGTAGTTCAGCATACATTACATCTTTGCAGGTTTGGCCATCAGTAATGGAGATCGCTGGCGTCAACTAAGGCGGTTCACTCTCACCACACTGAGGGATTTCGGAATGGGACGCAAACGAATGGAACAGTGGATTCAAGAAGAGAGCAGACATTTGCTGAAGAGCTTTGAGGAAACCAAGTGTGAGGAACTGACAAATATGCACCAAATATTAATTACTAGGGTTTTTATATATTGAAATTTCTGCATTCAAAAATTACAATGTTGAGGTTTTTCTCGTTCAGCAACACCAGTCGACCCAATCTTCTTCCTAAGCCGGGCAGTGTCCAACGTGATCTGTTCATTGGTGTTTGGTCAGCGCTTTGATTATGAAGACAAAAACTTTCTGGGCTTGCTCCAGATCCTCTCCAGACTCCTGCGTTTTGGCAGTAGCCCTTGGGGTCAGGTGAGTAGATGTGTAATGTTCCCTGTCTTATGTGTTGGACTTTTATTCTGAAGTGGATTGATCTGTAATGCTGGAGCCATGAAAGTAAAATGAGATGGATCCAAATGCAGTAAAGATTTATTAAAATGGTCACACTTTACATTTAATGTACATAAATAATAATTTACTTATGCCTGAATTAATTATACTGAAAATTAATCACTGAATTAAAACTTAGTCAAAACATGAGCTAATCATCAATCAATCAAGAGCTTTATTTTAAGGTCCACTTGTAAGATTACATTTGTTACTATCTTTTGTTTCTTTTTGTTCTTCACTTTTTTTTTCTGTACAGAAGATGTGTATTAGTGCACTCTTAATAATGCAAACACAGATTCTAGGGGCACAAGTATATCTCAAATATATTTAGAATTTTTTTGCATATAAGTCAAGTATACTTGAATGTCATTTTAAGTGTTTTTTTCCCCCAAATCAGTGACATCATTTATGAACTTGATAATTAAAGAGTAAAAATCTTGGATTTTTTTTTAAAAACATTTGGTAGTTTTGAGCAGGCCTGAGGTTGATGAATATATTTATGCAAAAAATATTTATCTGATACATTTTTACAGCAGTTTAATTTAGCGGATGTTTTCATCCATGAACATAACGAAAGGGTAGTGAATTTGCCCACAGTGTATTGTTAAGTTTTTGAAAAGTTTCAAAGCATTTTTCCACAATATGTGTCAAAATAAGATCTGTCACCAAAAATCATTCACATAGAAAGTTGTGGCCAAAATAAGGCTCAACTTTACCCCATAGTGGACGAAAACGTCCCCAACAACGCATAAGGGTTAAACAAGTTATCTCATTACCAGTGATGCCGGTAACGCGTTACTCTAATCTGAACACTTTTTTCAGTTACGAGTAATCTAACGCATTACTATTTCCAAACCAGTAATCAGATTAAAGTTACTTAACCAAGTCACTGTGCGTTATTATTTTTGTCATTTTCCTTAATAAAAATATATATTTATTTCTTCTTCCATCTAATGTCACGGATGCGAGGAGTCATGTTTTCAGCATGCATGAAGTTCACATCGCGTGTACGTACCAAGCAGCGAAACAAACGTAAACAATGGAGGGAGGCGAGAGATGTGCGTTTTCTAGATGGATATACAGTCACTATTTTGAGTTTGTGCCAGTTTAAGGTCCGTTGTACAATTTGTGCTGGCAGTGACAAAGTGATACAAAGTGCACTGTGCTACACTTTGCACTCACACACTTGGAAAAGAACAACACATATGTACGGATGCTGTTTGTTGACTTCAGCTCAGCATTTAACACCATCATTCCCTCCAAGCTGACCACAAAACTTGGAGACCTGGACATTAACACCTCCCTCTGCAACTGGATTATGGACTTTCTGACCAACAGACCTCAGCATGTTGGGTCAGGCCACACCTGCTCCACCACCATCACACTCAACACCAGGGCAGTGTGCTGAGCCCATTAATTTACTCCCTTTACACTAGGGATGTCACTTTTGTTAAAAAATCTTTTTTGATTTTTAAGACATAAGTGTTCATTGAATCGAATGTAAAATCGATTTTCCATGTCTAAAAAAAGAAGTTTCCTTTTTCAACGTCAAATAACAGACAAACGTAAAGAGAGCGCTGGAAACGCACAAGTCAGCAATATTTCTTATTTATTGGCATAAAGTTTCTGGCAGAATAACAAACAGCAACAGGAGTGCAACATTCTCTAAAAAATATATATGCAGAGGGTACGGCTGCCATAACAAAAGAAAAAACATCACTGCAGGCTTCAACCCGGCTTCATTTATGATTTAAGCTATTCAAAAATCTCCAAGATTATTTTAAATAATGATTCAATCCATTTCAAACAACTGTTCAAAAAATGAAACTTTAAATGGACTTGAGAACAGGCCATGTATGTTTTTTTATTGAACGTAACCGAGGCTAGGCTAGGTGGCACTAGGCATGCATGAAACGCACAAATAGGCTAGGGACATTACAAATTTATTGGACAAGAAAACAAGTCGATCAACATTTTCGGGGTCCAGAGCAGAGCGTTTTTTATTCACTATATGTCCAGCTGTTCAGAAGACACGCTCCGACCGCACTGATGTCCCAGGGACACTCAGGTTCAGCTGCGCAAGGTGGGGGTATTACTGACCATTTTCCACCATAAAAGTCGGTCGCTCTCAGCTTGCAATGGTCCTTTTCATAACTCAGAATCTCCTGTAACTAGATGCGCGAATGAGGCGAATTTGGGTCTACCGCGCCGCGTTTGGTGTGAACGCAGCATAAGAGGACGCTTTCGACGTCTTTGGGTCTTATAGGATCGAAAAATTGCTGGTATTTTCTGTCTACCTTTCACAACGCATACTGCACTTTCAGACTTCTTTTTCTTTTTCTGCTTGGTTGTGAGTTTTGCTACATGTATATGTTTTAATTGTTTAATTATTTTAAAATTAATAGTGTGAATATTTGGTTTAAATCGATTCCCTATTTTCATTTTCGAAAATTTTTTTTGGCTGGTCCGATCGATTGTGCAATCGATTTTCTATCTAAAAGTGACAGCCCTACTTTACACCCATGACTGCAAGTCTGTGCATGGATACAAATCCATCAAGTTTGCAGATGACACCAGGGTGATTGTCTTCATCAGAGACAACGAAGAGACTTCCTACAGGGAGGAAGATATACAGCACCATGTATATCTGTGTATGTATATTGATTATGTGTAAGGTATATGTATGGATACATTTCTATGTATGTGTTATATATATATATATATATATATATACATACACACATATATATCTATCTATCATGGGTATACATTTGCTGCCTCAGATACAGTTGTCTAATGACAGACAAAACATAGATCTCATAACGTCATTCTCTGGTCAACCAACTCCATTCGTCATGATTTTAATAAAATGTTAAATATCAGATAAAGCCTCAATACCACTCTGATGATGCAGTGTTTAATTATATTTCTATCCTCTTTTCCTATATTTCAGAGGTTAGTGATGTGCCATTTAATTTTTTATTCATCAAAACTGTGCCCCTTGTGATTTATGCCACTGCTATACCCTATTATTATAAGGTGTTTCACACACTTAAATTTGCTACAAATGGTAGTTAAAGACTGATAAATAAAATAATAATTAAAAATAATAATAATCTGCTCTCCCCTTACAAAATGGCTAACAAAATGTTGTTCCATGTGCCATCTGGTGGATATTCTGTGAAGCACGATAGATTTATTTGAATTCTAAAAACATGCTGATGGGATTCAGCAGCATTCTGTGGGATGAGTTACGGAATGCCATGGGAAAAAAAAAAACCTGCATTCTTAAAGGCACCATCTGTAATTAGTAGAGATTTATTGTTATAATCCTATATTATTATTATTTAAATACAATAAATGTATTTCATTTTTTTATCTGTTTTTTTTTTATCTTTTTTTATAGTTTTATTTACTGCTGTGCCTTTGCTGCTGTAGTAATAGGCTTTCTGGTTGACTACCTACTCTAGCACTGTTTGTAATAAGGAGTTGGAATCCATGTGCGGGTTTATTTTAAGCATATGCAGTGACACAAACATGCAGGGGTCAACCACGAACAATGGTAATAGCCAAGGCAAAACAGAGACATGGTCACAAAACATGTCAGGACAGGCTTCAAACAATCACAGGTAATATCCAGGCAAACAAGGCAGAAACAATAGGCAGGCAGCAAATGGTCTAAAATGGGGCAAATAGTCCAGGTTATATGCAGGTAAGGCAAAGGTAAAAGTAGAACACTCAGAAATGTCAGCAGGAGTAAAACAAGACTTTGCAAGGACTGAGTGTTAGTGTGAGTTTTAAATAGTCTGGTTAACAGGGAGCAGGTAGAGAAGGAGTCAGTTTCAGGTATGAGGGTGATGACACCATCTGGTGGTGAGTGGTGAGACACTATATGTTCTCTATACCTGTGTTTCCCAATCCAGGTCCTAAAACAGTCACATCACTGCACATTTTGTCTTTCTTATAGAGCTGTAGTCAAGTCCGGCTTTGTCGAGTCCAAGTCAAGTCCAAGTCCAGGACTAGTCGAGACCGAGTCAAGACCGAGTCCAAAGAGGTTCGAGTCCAAGTCAAGTCCAAGTCCAAAAGTTTCGAGTCCAAGTCCAAGACCGAGTCCAAATGAAAGAAAAAAGGGTCCTCTTCAAGACCACATACTTAACTACTGATAATGTTTGTGATGCGAGAGAAAGCATATCTCCTATTCTAAGAAAATAATTTTACATTATTATTTGTAATGATCAAAAAGCATGTGCAAAGTAACAACTCTGTAGGACAGGGGTCTCCAAACTACATCCTGGATGGCCAATGTCCTGAAAAGTTTAGCTCCAACTGGCCTTAAAACACCTGGAAGATTAGTGTGTCTAGTAAGAGCTTGATTAGGTTCAAGTGTGTATAATTAGGGTTAAAGCTAACAGGGGCGTTAAACAAGATCCTGGGCCCTATGCATAGGCAGTCCTGATGGGCCCCCATGGCCCCCACCCATGAAAATATCCAGGTAAAAAATATATATTTCAGATTCATACTTTTCAAGGGCCCTCTCTTCCTTTGGGGCCTTGCTAATGAGTACTGGTTTTACCCCCAGTCCGACCCTGGGAGCTAAACTTGGATAAAAGAACAAAGTTTGGAACTGTAAGGTCAAATAATTTTTATGTACTTTATTTTTTGTTGGCATTATATCTGTGGTCAAAAATGTATATGACAGATGCCTTGGCACAGTGCACAGACACACGCAAAGCTCGGGATATGACAAATGCGCGCAGCAAGGCTAGAATGGATACGTTTGGCTCTACTGGACATGCGCACATAAATACAGCGACATTTTTGTCCTACTGTGCTAGTGCTTGCATAGACTAGTCAAGCTCTGTCGGAAACAATCGACTACTCCAGCATGCATTAACCATAATGAATACAAAGTGTTTGCAAGTACCACGTGAATTTTAGAATTACAATATTGCGTGGAGCTGTTACTATATGACCTTATCTATGTTGCATGTAAAAATAAAATATGTAATGTAATAATTAGGGTTGTGCCTGAAGCCGAATATGGCACGGATAATGGCTTAAAAAACGAATAACGCTCAAGGAATAATTCTGCCTGAATACTTGGCTGAAGCTGACACAGTCTGGTGTTTGCTAGATAACAGGTGAGCCAGGGCATCAGCGCCAGAAGTGAATGAATGTAAACTTTGAGTGAAAAGATCGCAAATCAAACACCGCATTGTTGTCGCCTCTCTGTTTATCTCTCAGAAATCAGAGCGTTGCAAGAGTAATTTTACCTATAATAATACATCATAGCTACACGTTATATTATTTGTATATATTTAAAAGGCAAATATTGAAAGCTTAGGCTACCATGATACGAATGAATGGAATAAGCACAGCGCGCTCACCAATCAAACAGCCGCTTAAGACTCGCTCAAAGTGTTCTGCGTAATGAGAATGTGTGCATTGAATGGATTCAGTCGTGTTCAAATGATCACTAAACGTTTGTCATGACATGTCATGAAATTAATAATTATTTCAGTTTAACACGACATACTTGTTCAGTGATAACTACGAAAAAATATATAAAAAGTCATAACAGTCTTATCAAGTAACTGTACCATGTTGTATCCGAATGCAGATAGGAAAAAAATTGTGATTGTTACAGATACAAATACTGGCTGTTACATGAAAATGTAAATATGTAATGTCATATATAAAGTTTTTAAAATTTACATATGTACTAATTGTTGCATAAGGCTATACATTAATACGCGTTTATTGATAAAAAAAGGCTATCTAGGTGTAGACGTAAATAAAACACAATCTAACAGGTAGAAAATTAAATTAGAAACATCTAAACTTTTCAGGTCGCAGTAAGTGCACCACTGGTCATGTGCATCCTTTCCCGGAACAATACTGAAAGCTAAGATGGAGAAACAGATGATCATATTTGTTCAAGGATAGCCATTTTTTAAATGAATCTATTAGCAGAGCTACTGCAAGTGATATTTATTACTATTTTATTTATTTATTTACTATTTTATACTATTATTTATTTATCTATTTATATTATTATTACTGCAAGTTCCATTTATTCTTTGCTGAAACTTCTGCGTCATCATGAAGAGCGGGTCATGGTTGCCCAGCAACAGCAGACGCCACTGGAGCGCGAGCGCAGATTACAGAGTGCTTTGGAAATAAGGAGAGCGGCGCGCCTAGTGTTTTCCACACGTTTTCAGTCGCGACATCATGCAAATGTGGTTTTGTTTTGAAGGAGACATTTTTTATTTTATTTTTTTGCTGGACTCGGTCGAGACCAACTAGAAGACTTGGCGAGTCCAATGGCCAAGTCCGAGACAAGTCCGAGTGCAAATTCAACAAGTCCGAGACAAGTCCGAGACGACAGAAAAATGTCTCGAGTCCGGACTCGAGTCCAAGACCGGACTCGAGTACTACAGCCCTACTTTCTTATGTAACACACATGACTGAGCTCACGATGAGGAGAGTCCAATAAGATTGGTTTGTGATGCTGTCTTCTTATTCCCAACAGCTGTACAATATATTCCCTCGACTAATGGAACACTTGTCTTGGAGTCACCACACCATCTTAAAAGAGATTGATGACATCCATACCTTCATTATGAATAGGGTTAAGGAGCATGAGCAGAATTTAGACTTCTGTGACGCAAAGGATTTTATTGACTGCTTTCTTATCAGGCTTACTCAGGTATCCATTGTTTATGATGATTTTAAATTAAAATACTGTAGCCTACATATAATTGCTGTTCTACAATATCTTTGTTTTTGTTTTTTGTTGTTGTTTTTTATTTTATTTTTTTTTTAAAGGAAAAAGACAATCCTGAAACAGAATTCCACAAAAATAACTTGATGGCAACAGCTTTAAATCTGTTCATAGCAGGTACAGAAACCACCAGCACAACTCTCAGATATGCCCTGATGCTTTTGATCAAACACCCCCACATACAGGGTAAGACATTTATTTCTGTAGCATTTTATACAATACAGATTGTGTCAAAACAACTTCACAGAGATTAACAGGAAATAGCAAAATCAGTTATGGAAACTCAACTATAGAGACTGCTGTAAAGCATCTCTCAAAGAGAAGAATAGTGTCATTTTTCAGACCCAGTGAGTTCAGAGTCGGTTCAGTTCAGATTAATAATGGTGTGAAGTTAACCAACCAGAAAGTAGATCTTTAAAAGGCAATAATGTAGTTTTTCAGCTTGAGACAGTTCAAATTTGATTGAGTTCAATACCATGGTCTGTCAATGTTGCAAGATATTATTAAGCTGTAAAGCAGCTTTACAGGAAAAAACTGTTTCACCCATCTTAGTTTATGTTTTATTTTCATCGAAAATTTATTCACACCGGTGGGGGAAGGAAGAGCTAGCTGTCCCTTACAAAAAATAACCATGGTTTTATTATAGTAAAACTGTAGTAACCTATGGTTTTTTGGCGTGTTGACTACCGTTTGTATAACCACAGATTTACTTCAAATACCATGGTTAAACTATGGATAATATAGCAAAAACAATGGTTAATTTGTGGTTACCATGGTTTAACTATAGGAACTATGGTTTTTTGGTTTTATTTGTAGTAAAACCATGGTTAATTTTCATAAGGGGTAGTCTCTTCAGGAGGTTGAAACATGAATATAGAATATGCCATTTAGCCTATAGTAGATGACTGGATTTTCATTGACTTATTTTATTTATTTTAAGTTTATTTTAATAGGGACATTACAATAAACATAACTCCAGTCAAAGACTGGAAAAGAATGCACTGCACATAAAGATTATATATTATACTAATTTGCATATATTGTCCCTATAAAGGCTTTTCTAAATAATAATAATAATAATAATAATAATAATAATAATAATAATAATAAAAACTAATGTAACAAATCCTTCATAAAATATCCTCATACACTGCAGAATACAGAACAACCACATGCCCAAGTTTTATAGACTCTTGCAGTCCTAATGTATAACTAGTTACAAAGCATATAAAAAAGGTAAATGTGTAAAGGGCTGGTTTATTTTGGGCCATGCTTAACCTTCCAAGGTTTTATTTAATTTATCACTTTAAACTCATTTGGCAACATATTTCAAAGTTAAGATCCCTTTACAGAAAATGCTATTTGCCCTTATGATATTATACAAAACCAAATCCTACAATTTCCAACCTCTGTGCTCCTAGTAGTTCTGCCCAGGGACGTGCACAGGGGGGTTGCACAGGTTGCCCGGGCAACTGCCCATATGCCCTTCTCGACTCACGTTGCCCTTCCGAGGTGGAAAAAATAAAAAATAAAAAAAAATCGTACAAAGGATGCAGAATTTCACGTAGGCCTAGATAAAAAAATAAATAAATAAATCGCAAAGCCTCATTCACTTCCATATTTGGGCACCCGTCCGAAAGTGAAAGTCGGTAGGGGAAGGGCAAACTCTCTATACGTGGCTGCAGCGCTGCACGCGACCGGCACCTGAGCTGAGCCTGCACGAGCGGGTGAGACGACTCAACGTTGTCAGAAAAGTAATAGTAAGGTTATAATCGTTAACGAAAACGAACGAAAAAATTAAACTAGTTGGGAAAAAAAATTGTTTTAACTGAAATAAAAATAAAAACGAGGCATTACAAAAAAACGATAATGTGTGTTTGGCAAAACTAACTAAAATAAAATAATAGATTAAATGTCCTTAGTTTTCGTCTTTGTCAATGTCTTTCATAGAGCAAACGTTCAGCTGCATTTCATTTCCCTGCGTCTCTCACTCACGCGTCTCTCTCACATAACGTTACTCGCGCGTGCACAGCCCTCCCCTCCATGCACACCGCGTCTCCATGAGAACGAGTGTTGGAAGCAAGTTCGCCAAAGGTTGGTATCTCGTGAAAACCATTACACAATCACACATTAAAAAGTGGTATAAAAATATTTTTAATTCTTAATATAATTTTGTCAGACCCGAGAAGCGATTGCTACTTTAGAAAGTTAGAAAGTTAACTAGACACAAGTTTGAGGTAAAATGCACTTGGGTTGTCGATGTAAAAACTGTCAGGGTTTGGCAAGGAGGAACTCAAGTGCAGACAGGATTCTCAACACGAAAGGTTTATTAACACAAAAAGGGGAAAACAAAACCCACGAGGGGGAAAACAACAGCTAGGGCGGAAACTAAACAACTTAACAGGACAGGATTGACATGATAACAAACTCTTAAACACTAACTACAAACAAACACTCACGGTTACACAAAGACTTCTCAAAGGGGGTTACAAGGATACACTTCTCTCACAAGCTGACCAGTAGGAACACATATGAGGTACAATCACAAATGTGGAACAATGAACCGACAAAAGACAGAGCACACTAGGGGATCTAAATAGGGGAACTAATTATGAAACAACAGGTGGCACAGATAAGGCAATCACACCACAAGACTAGGATAACAAGGGGGGCGGGGCAAGGGAACGAGACAACACAAGCACATGGCCCAAAGACAAGGCCATGTGCTTGTACAAAAAACACGGGTCTGTCATGATCCTGCCTCAAGACTAGGGAAAATCAAGGACACGAGGGCAGAATCATGACAAAAACACTATTTAAGCTGTGATTCAAGTACGGAATAATTGACCACGGGCCGTTGAATTATTAGAAAAATAATGCACACCTGAGGTGGTGATTCGGTCACGACTCGAAGCGGAGTCAATAATTCCGCTTATACCATGGTTACCACACCACAAGACATCGATCAGATGATAAATTTAAGGGATTCGTTCGGTTTTTGTACTTAATCGCTATTGTGGGTAGGACTATTTCTTCCGCATCTCATCCAACGCTTCTTTTGCTAGTTTCACAATGTCATTTTAAAGCTGGTAATGGAGGCTTGAGCCGTTGATAGTATTATAATGAAGTTATTAATGAAGTTATTAGAAAGAGAGCGAGAGAGACAGACACACACAGAGAGAGAGAGAGAGAGAGAGAGAGAGAGAGAGAGAGAGCTTGTGTGAAATAGACTGCAGCAGCATCTCTAAACAGCGCTGTTATTACCTCGCTAGTGAGAAATGCCATGTGTACTTTTGGAAAATCGTCTGTCATGTTGTTGTTTTTGTTAGTCCTGTAATCTCCGTTATTACAGTTTTACTATGCGAAGTGATATGGAACTGTAATGCGGTCAAGAGAGCTGCCTGGAACTACGTTCGCCATGCTTTTCCCAAAAATAATGTCACACCTCAGAACGTCCGTCAGCCAATCAGATTCAAGCATTCAATGGCCACGTAGTATAAATATTAAATAATGTTATGTCATTTTTTTACTCTTACACTGAATGTTTGCTCCTTCATTTCAGATGAGTAGGCTATTGTATAGGGTAAATTTAGTATAGGGTGTGAATAGAGAAGGACATAGGAATCGACAAGAAAGAAGTTCTGAAGATTTTTGTTGAAATGGCCCCTAATAGGCGGTTTCTCCTTTGAAGCTTTGCATGTTTAGAATGTAAATTTGGAGAAACCTATCAGTGACTTGATAGGGCATTGTTAGGGATATTGATGTAGGGATTTTCATGACTCAAGTCATGTTTTTCTATGTTATTATTAGTAGTAGTTAAGGTGATTGAGTGCTGTATTGAGTTGCATTTCTTAAATATATGACAGTGATGCCTTTGATTTGGCTTTTTATCCATTATTTGTAAAGCCTGATTATACAGGTATAATATGTATTTAAGAAATTGGTAAATTCTTCTGTTAGAGAGGTGTAACACTGATTTATTTCATTTAAATGTAAAATATTATATTGTTAATTTCTAATTCAAACTGACGAGCTGGATGGCGTCTTGAATGGCAGACACCGCAGTCGGTGTATGAATGACTGTGTGAATGGGTGAATGTGAGGCAAATTGTAAAGCGCTTTGGATGGTCATGTGGTCTGTTGAAAGCACTATATAAATGCAGTCTATTTACCATTTACCATTTATTCTTGATTTTAATATCCCAAACTTAATTATTTTGGGTCTCTGATTTTTTAATTGCTGTAATTGTTGTTTAGTTAGTTTCCTTGCTGTCAATACCATAGAGGTGCTTCTCAATTAATTAGAATGTCAAGGAAAATTTCATTTATTTCAATAATTCAACTCAAATTGTAAAACTCATGTATTAAATTAAGTGCACACAGACTGAAGTAGTTTAAATCTTTGGCTCTTTTAATTGTGATGATTTTACCTCACATACAAAAAACATTTAGTGGAATGTTGGCCCTCTGGAAAGTATGTTCATTTACTGTACATGTACTCAATACTTGGTAGGGGGCTTCTTTTGCTTGGTGATCAATTTGTGGCATTGCTGAGGTGGTAGGGAAGCCCAGGTTTCTTTGACAGTGGCCTTCAGCTCATCTGCATTGTTTGGTCTCTTGTTTCTCATTTTCTTCTTGACAATAGCCCATAGATTCTCTATGGGGTTAAGGTCTGGTGAGTTTGCTGGCCAGTCAAGCAAACCAATACCATGGTTATTTAACCAACTTTTGGTGCTTTTGGCAGTTTGGGTAGGTGCCAAATCCTGCTGAAAAATGAAATCAGCATCTCCAAAAAGCTGGTCAGCATAAGGAAGCATGAAGTGCTCCAAGATTTCTTGGTAAATGGGTGCAGTGACTTTGGTTTTCAAAAAACACAATGGACCAACACCAGCAGATGATATTGCATCCCATATCATCACAGACTGTGGGCTATGAGCTTTTCCACTCTTCCTCCAGAATCTAGGACCTTGGTTTACAAATGAAATACAAAACTTGCTATCATCTGAAAAAAAAAGGACTTTCTTCTCCTTAGCCCAGGTAAGATCCCTCTGACATTGTCTGTGGTACATGAGTGGCTTAACAAGAGGAATATGACAACTATAGCCAGATTCCTTGACACTTGGTGGCTTTTGAAGCCTTGACCCTAGCCTCAGTGCATTCCTTTTGAAGTTCTAAAAAAAAATTGAATCCAGTTTGCTTGACAGTCCTCATAAGGCTGCGGTTCTCTTGGTTGGTTGTGCATCTTTTTCCCCCCACACTTTTTCCTTCCACTCAACTTTCTGTGAACATGCTTGGATATTGAATTCAATTTAATTCAAGTTTGTTTGTATAGCGCTTTTTACAATACAAATTGTTACAATGCAACTTTACAGCTTATAAGTGGTGACTGTCAGTTTGTGCGTGTATGACAGGATTTTTCAGAAAAGTTAATACAAGACGTAGTCAGCCAGACGATGAACATTATTAACAGCAATTATTATATGATGTAGTCACACTTGTAGCAATATTTGTTAATTCTGTTTGTTGATTCAGGGTAAGCATCATCTGAGGTCCTCTGAGGGTCAGCATCATATCTTCTCAGATGTTCTGGATCCAGACTGGAGCTTGTGTAAATCCTAGTTACCACGGGATGTAAATCCCGTGGCAAAACAAAAAGAGACAACATTAGCATAGCTGCTGTTCCAACAAAGTAAAATTAATTAGTTTAACCCAAGCTAAATAATAAGAAAGCTGTCATGATCCCAATTCTTTCTCTTTTCTATCTTTGTCTCCATCTGCTGGTTCTTTATTTTTCTTTGCGGTCACTTATCTCTACTCTCATCATCTTCAGCTTTTCCTTGTTCTCCTCCGCTCACCTGCTCTCTATCTCCTATCATTAGGCTCTCTATTTCTAGCTCTGTCTCTCTCCATTCCCTGTTGGATTATTACTAACCCCTTTGGATGTTTCTGACGCTTTTTGTGCTTTTCCTACAGACCATTAGTCCTGTCCTGTCTAAGTCTTGTCGAGTCGTTTGGAGAGTTTTGTAGGGACTGTTTGTTATCTGTCTTGTTCTCCGCCCAGTTATCTGCCGTGAGGAGTAATGAGGGGTCCGCCGCCTCACCGGTACCCTGTCTCGCTGATCACAGGCCTCCCGGACCAGCCGCTTAAGCTTTATTGTTTTGACCAGGAATTATCCCTGTACTCTGCCTTTGTTTATCGGCCGTTGCGGCTTTGCCTTATTTCTATTAAAAGAGGATTAACTTGCCATTCGCCTCCTGGGTTCTCTCTCTCTCTGTTCCGTGACAGAATAATCCAACTACAGTGAACCCGGCAGATTAGCATCCTGTCAAGACCGCCGTGGAGATCCAGGGAGTCATGCTGGGCAAACATGAGGAGGAACTTTCCACTGCTCGTCAAGCCGTCGATACCCTAGCCGCCCAGATGGTCGACCTTACCAGACAGTTCCATCTTTTCCGCATGGACTCGGCCTGCAAGGCTGCGGACGCTGCTGAGTCCCGTGCGAACAATCCCCCCTGCTATGGGGGAGAGCAGACAGAGTGTATGTCTTTCCTAACACAATGTGAGGTTGTCTTCTCGCTTCAGCCTACCACCTATGCCCAGGATTGCACTCGTATCGCCTACATCATTTCTCTGCTCAAGGGAAGGGCTCGTGAGTGGGGAACGGCCGTGTGGAATGCCGATGGAGACTGTGTTAGCCAGTACACCCGTTTTAAGGAGGAGATGTTACGGGTTTTTGACCGATCCGTCCACGGCCCCGAGGCTTCACGTGTGCTGTCCACTCTCCGCCAGGGAAGGCGTTCGATTGCGGAGTTTTCCGTGGAGTTCCTTACTCTCTCCACCACCTGTGGATGGAATGAGCCCGCGCTCGCAACACGGAGCCTACACCCTTTCTACCTCCTGAGACCAGCTCTCCCTCCGCTTCGATGGCATTCCCGGAGCCCATGCAGCTTGGCAGGATCCGCATCTCGGCTGCCGAGCACCAGCGCCGCATCATCAATCGGCTCTGCCTTTACTGTGGCTCTGACAAGCACGTTGTTACCGGCTGTCCGTTAAAAGCCAAAGCTCACCAGTAGAGAGAGGGTTACTGGTAAGCGCATCCTCTCTGGACCCTCTGTCACGCACCACCTTTCCAGTACACCTGCGCTGGTCCAACTCCTCCACCTCCTGTCAAGCTCTCTTAGACTCCGGTTCTGAGGGGAACTTTGTGGACGAAGCATGGGCTCTTGAGCACCATATTCCCCTCATCAATCTTCAAGATTCCTCTACTGTCTTTGCCTTGGATGGTCGCGTTCTCGCCAGGGTGCGCCGTGCTACTGCTCCTTTGAGTCTCACCGTTTCCGGCAATCACCGTGAGACTATTTCCTTTTTGGTTTTTCACTCCCCTAATAACCCCATTGTTTTGGGCCATCCTTGGCTCGTTGAGCATAATCCCCAAATTAACTGGCCTATGGGCTTCATTCTTTCATGGAATCTTTCTTGTCATGTTAAGTGTTTGATGTCTGCTGTCCCTCCCGTGTCTTCTGTTTCTGTTTTTCAGGAGGAACCGGGTGATTTGTCAGGAGTCCTTGAGGAGTACTTTGATTTGCGAGTGGTGTTCAGTCATTCCCGGGCCGCTTCTCTTCCTCCGCACCGACCCAATGATTGCAGCATCGAGCTCCTCCCTGGCACCACCCCTCTCCAGGGGAGACTTTACTCCCTCTCAGTTCCCGAGCACGTGGCTCTAGAGAAGTATCTCTCCGAATCATTGGACGCAGGTACCATTGTCCCCTCTTCCTCTCCTGCTGGTGCCTGGGTTTTTTTTGTGAAGAAGAAGGACGGCTCTTTACGCCCCTGCATCAATTACAGAGGTTTAAATTACATAACTGTTAAGAACTGTTATCCCTAGCCACTTATGTCATCCGCCTCTGCGATCCTGCAGGCGGGGCAGTTCTTCACAAAACTAGACCTCCGCAATGCCTATCATCTTGTTCGCATTAAAGAGGGAGACTGCTTTTAATACCCCCCTCGGTCACTTTGAATACCGGGTTCTTCCCTTCGGCCTTGTTAATGCTCCAGCAGTTTTTCAAGCTCTAGTCAACGATGTTCTCCGTGACATGCTAAATGTTTTTGTCTTCGTTTATCTCGACGATATCCTAATGTTTTCACCTTCTCTCCAAGTTCATGTGTTGCACGTTCGTCAGGTCCTTCAACGACTTTTGGAGAACAAATTATTGGTTAAAGCCGAGAAATGCACCTTTCATGCCCAGTCCGTCACTTTCCTCGGTTCCGTTATCTCTGCTCAGGGGATTAGTATGGACCCCGCTAAGGTCTGCTCGGTCACCGACTGGCCTATTCCTGACTCTCACGTCGCGCTTCAGCATTTCTTAGGTTTCGCCAATTTCTATCGCTGGTTAATTTTGAATCAGTTATTTATCAGTTTATTTTTAGTCAGGTGGTAGCCCCCCTCACCGCGCTTACTTCTATAAAGACCCGTTTCGTTTGGATTGACGTTGCGCAGAAGGCTTTTGAGTGTCTTAAGTTTTTGTTTTCTTCCGTGCCTATTCTCAACTCTCCTGACGTGTCTAGACAATTTATTGTGGAGGTCGATGCATCAGAGGTGGGAGTGGGGGCTATCTTCTCCCAGCGGTCACCCGCTGACGAGAGAATCCCCCTTTGTGCGTTCTTCTCACACCGCCTGTCTCCATCCGAGCATATTTACGATGTGGGTAACCACGAGCTTTTGGCTATTCGTCTTGCGTTAGGGGAGTGGTGTCACTGGCTGGAGGGATCTTCAGTTCCGTTCATAGTCTGGACCGACCATCGTAACCTCGAATTTATCCGTTCTGCTAAGAGACTTAACGCTCGTCAGGCACGCTGGTCTCTTTTCTTTGAGCATTTCGATTTCACTATTTCTTACCGCCCCGGATCCAAGAATCAAAAACCTGACACGCTCTCTCGCCAGTTCACCTCCCCCGATCCTGTCTGGGGTATTGAACCAATTTTTAAGACACGCCCTCGCCCATTCTATCACGCCGCGTCTCTTCCCCAGGGGATTACTATTCATACCCTCTTCTGTGCGCTGCGCTGTTCTCCAGTGGGTTCACTCCTCTAAACTGTTTGCGCACCCAGGCATTAGAGGTACTATCGCCTCTGTTTCGCAGAGATTCTGGTGGCCCACTCGAGAACGTGATATTCGTCATTTTGTAGCATCCTGTTCCGTTTGCGATCAGACTAAGGTCAGCAACAGACCTCCCGTGGGTCTCCTCAGACCCTTACCTGTTCCGTTGCGTCCTTGGTCTCAGATTGCTCTCGATTTTATTACAGGGCTTCCTTCTTCGGGAGGAAATACTGTAATTCTCACTGTTATCGATCGCTTTTCTAAGGCGGCCCGTTTTGTCCAGCTTTTTAAACTCCCCCCCGCGAGAGAGACCGCCCAGATTGTCGGCGAGCATATTTTTAAGATTCACGGTCTCCCCGAGAATATTGTGTCCGATAGAGGTCCTCAATTCTCCTCCCTTTTCTGGAAGGAGTTTTGTTTCCTCATCGGAGCTTCTGTCAGTCTCTCCTCGGGTTATCACCCCCAGACCAATGGACAGGCTGAACGCGCTTACCAGACCATTGGACGCATTTTACGCAGTCTCACTTTCCGTAACCCCTCTTCGTGGTCCGAGCAACTCCTGTGGGCAGAATAATTCCGCCCCCTCTTCTGCCGCCTTTCCAATGCTGTCTGGGGTACCAACCACCCCTCTTTCCATCCTCTAACCCCGAGTCTAACGTCCCATCGGTCCAGACATTTGTCCAACGTTGCAGACGTAATTGGAGAGCGGTTAGATCCACCCTGCGTAAGGCTCACGCTATCACTCACTTATCGAGGGCTCTTATCACTTAAGAGCCCTTGGTATCTTCGTGGTCAAAGGGTGTGGTTATCGACTCAGAATCTGCCACTCCAGTTCCCATCTCGTGAATTGGCCCCCAAATTTATTGGACCATACCGCGTCATTAGGGTCCTCAGTCCTGTCTCGGTAAGACTTAGGTTGTCGTCTAATCTCCGTCGTGTCCACCCTGTGTTTCATGTTTCTTGTCTTAAACCTGTAGTTCGCCCTCCCCCCTGTCCCGTCTCCTCTCCCATCTGCATCGAGGGTTCCCCTTTCTATCGAGTCCGTAGACTCCTTGATGTTCGTCCCCGAGGGCGTGGTCAGCAGTTTCTCATTGACTGGGAGGGGTATGGTCCGGAGGAGAGGAGCTGGATCCCCGCCCGGGACGTCCTGGACTGCTCGCTCATTGACGACTTCTACCGCTCCCGCCAGTCCTCCTCCTTACGTTGAGGAGGGGGTACTGTCATGATCCCAGTTCTTTCTCTTTTCTATCTTTGTCTCCATCTGCTGGTTCTTTATTTTTCTTTGCGGTCACTTATCTCTACTCTCATCATCTTCAGCTGCTCCTCGTGCTCCTCCGCTCACCTGCTCTCCATCTCCTATCATTAGGCTCTCTATTTCTAGCTCTGTCTCTCTCCATTCCCTGTTGGATTATTACTAACCCCTTTGGATGTTTCTGACGCTTTATGTGCTTTTCCTACAGACCATTAGTCCTGTCCTGTCTACGTCTTGTCGAGTCATTTGGAGAGTTTTGTATGGACTGTTTGTTACCTGTCTTGTTCTCCGCCCAGTTATCTGCCGTGAGGAGTAACGAGGGGTCCGCCGCCTCACCTGTACCCTGTCTCGCTGATCACAGGCCTCCCGGACCAGCCGCTTAAGCTTTATTGTTTTGACCAGGAATTATCCCTGTACTCTGCCTTTGTTTATCGGCCATTGCGGCTTTGCCTTATTTCTATTAAAAGAGGATTAACTTGCCATTCGCCTCCTGGGTTCTCTCTCTCTCTGTTCCATGACAAACGCGCATTTGATCAGATACAACTGCAGTCACAATTTAAAAGATACATTATTCGAATGCTTGGAGAGATGCATTTTTAATTTAGATTTTTACAGGTAACAGAAACAGGTAACATGGGAAATATGATTTTCAAAAGACAAGTTGTTATCTAATATAACACCCAGATTTTTGACTGTAGAGGAAGTAACAGTATATCCGTCTAGATGCAAATTGTAATCTACAAGATTCTGTGTACTGTTTTTTTGTCCAATAATTAATATCTCTGTCTTAACCGAATTTAATAAGAGAAAATAATTGGTCATCCAATCTTTTACATTTTTAACACACTTTGTTAGCTTAGATAATTTAGAATTTGAATCTGGTCTCATTGAGATATATAGCTGAGTATCATCAGCATAACAGTGGAAACTAATCACATATTTTCTAATAATATTACCAAGGGGCAACATGTATATTGAAAATAGAAGGGGACCTAGGACGGATCCTTGTGGCACTCCATATTTTACTGGTGATAAATGAGATGACTCCCCATTTAAATAAACAAAAGCGATCGGACAGGTAGGATCTAAACCATCTTAGAGCCTGCCATTGAATACCTGTATAGGTTTGTAATCGATCTATGAGTATGGCGGCTGAAAAGAAGAATCCGGCATGCCGCTGTGTAACCACGTCTCTGTCAGGCAAAACACGGAGCTGTCGCGGGCCTCACGCTGGGCCTTAATACGACTCAGCAGGTCATCTGTCTTATTTGGCAATGACTGAACATTCACCAGGTAGATGGACGCAGCGGGATCGTCGACTGGCGGCTGCGCAGTTTCACAAGCAACCCCCCTCGCTTCCCTCGGTGTCTGCACTTCCGCCGCTGGTAGCCTGTAATGTCCCCGCTCAGGGGTTCAAATGTACGCCGTGTTTAGGGATACCTCCTCCCAGTCCATTCTCTCTGCTCCCGACCTCCGTGGCCCGACTCCTGGCCTCGCTTGCCTCAAGTGGGGCACACATCAAAATCAGCACACCTCAGACCAGTACTGACAAATGACAATCCACAAACTTCCTCACGAATCCTCAACAGTGTCTCGCGGCCATAACTTAAAGTGGCAAGTGCATCAAAGACAAAAACAAATAAAAAACAGACAGCACACAAAAGAGCTCTTGCTACGGTGCCATACTTCGGCGCCATCTTGACTCTCTCAGAAACAAAGACTCTCTCTGGTTTTCCTCCAGCTGCACTCAATTTTCCAGGCTGCTTTCTTTAGGGTGCGTGTGGGCTCATTATACCACGGTGTCAGACTGTTTTTGTTTAGCGACCTTATCTAAAATGCTAGAAAAGAGAGATTCCATAGTTTCTGTTACATCATCAATTTGTTCTGAGCTATTGGATATGTTAAGGAATTGAAATAAATCAGGATGGTCACTTGCAAAGCAGTCTTTTGTGGTAGAAGTTATGGTTCTACCATACTTGTAACGAGGATTAGAATATACAGTTTTAGCTATTTCAAATTTGCACAAGACTAGAAAAATATCTGAGATATCATCTCTTGGCTGTTTAATTTCACCACCATCAATATCAATTCAGTGTGACAGTATTAATTTCATAGTATGATGACAATGAGTACGTGCTGACACATGTTGTCTAACCCCGATAGAGTTAAAAATTTCTATGAATGGTGATCCCAATGCAATTTTTTCATTACTTTATCTGCAGCCAGCACTAACTCAAGCCAGGATATAAAGGAGCACAATCTTTAATAAAGTCTTTATAGTGCCCTTGTGGCCTGCATACAGTTGCCAGTACAAACATCACAGTGGGGTTACTTTTTAGACTCATTTAAAACAATGTAATCATCAGGTTTTAGCCAGGTTCCTGTCAAACAGAGCACTTCTAGGTTATGATCAGCGATCATAACATTTACAAAAAGTGTTTTCGTAGAAAGGTACCTGAAAATTAATAAGCCAAATTTAATTATTTGTTTACCCATATTACATCTGTTTTGAATTTGTTGAACATCCATTAATTTGTTACTCTTAAATAGTTAATAGCAGATGGTTGGTTTAGCCATTCTGTCTAATTCCTGTCCTCTGCCCCAGTTAGTCAAGGACAAACTATAAGATTATGTGCCATATTTATGAGTTATAAAAAAATCACCCCCCTCACAGTTATCATGAAGGGCAAAATTAGCAATATAGACCAAAATAATTGTTTTAACCAGGCTGTAAACATATTTTTTTCTGCCTTAAAGTTGGGCATTTTATCATGGGGAGTCTATGGAACTGACTCCCTTTTGCAGCCAGCCTCAAGCGGCCAGTCGATGAATTGCAGTTTTAGTCACTTCCTTATTGGCTTATCGAGAGAGAGGGGGAGGTTGCCGCTCGGTTTCAACCCAGTAACATGACAACACACCGTTCCTCACAGCCAAAAAAAAAAAAAACGAATTCAGTTCAGCTAGATGGGGTTGGGTCTTTTGGGGTAGTTATGTATGTTTGTGAATCTCTTGGTCTTTTAGTGTGGTCTTTTTTTGGTTTAGATAGTACTCGTTGTTTTGGTTATAAACTAAAAGATGGTATGCCCCCACGTAAGATTTTTCTAGTTCTAGGCATTAATTTGTTATATTCAACTAATCAGAGGTTTATATTCAATTTACATAATCAAGTCTTAATATATACCGGGCTCAAGCACATGCATTAAATTTGCCATAAAGCACATGCAGAAATAGCCTAATAATTGTGAAAAATTTGACATTTTAATTATTTATTAATAAACAAATGTTTTCTTGTCGGCTGCAATATGAAATTCACAGTGCTGGCTCTCTCCGATGAGAGAAATGCAACATTCACAGAGTACACAATGCTTTCGTTTTCATTTAAAATACACTTCAAGCTTACTGTAGATATATTTTTAATGTATGTGAGACACCACGGAGACGCCAGGCGGTGCCTCCCTGTCATTAATGCGCATTAATATTTTTTCCACAAACACTTGAATATGAATATTAATTAACATTTTGCATATGTATTACAATGTCAATTATTTTTTACGTGCAATTATCCAAAATAAAACCAAACAAGATTTGTAATGAAGATAAAACAAATTTGAATAAATGCTGCACATCCAGCATCACACGCACAGCGCAAATCCGTTTTCTTTTTAAACATCCACCGACACTCCAGTCAAGGATTCCGTAGTTCCAAGTGGACTCAACCCTCATCCACGTCTGAGACAGAGACATGCTGCCGAGCAGAGTATGAGTGGAGAGGAGTAATTCTGACTGGAGCGAGGAGCGGAGTTTATTAAGAGTCTTAGCGTCGTGGTTTTCACTCACTCCAAGCATGCTCTATGACGAGTACAATTCATGCCAACAGCCCGTAATATAACTGCATATTCAGCAAGAATTCATATTAAACATATTTAGCTATATACTTTGATCAGAAGGTAACAATGACTGCAATAGTCAAGCAGGATGTTACAGGCTATAGGAGTTTGTCTGTTCCTTTTACTGATTATTTTTGGGTTAAAGCATGATTTAAACAGATACTGCACATTCAAATGCAATGTCTTTAGCAATAATGCATTCAAACAAATGTAAACTCACAGTGCTACTACATTATTAGTAGGCTATCTGGTTTTGAAATCTTGAAGAAATTCTTCGGTCTGTTTAGATAAAATAACTGACAGAAATGTACTGTTATTTTCATCACAAACAAAATTTGCACAGCAGAAAGCAGCAATTAAAGATTTAATGCTTACAGGTGTTATTAGTTTGACATGTGATAGGGAAAAAAGTTTACACAGAATAGCCTAAACCACTTTGAAACTCTCCTGTTATTTTTATTTTAATAGGCTACGTTATGAACATAACATTTCAAACATACTGAAATACTTTATCCATGGAGTGAAGGTGGAGCGTGTTTCTGGTATCAGTGAGCGCGGAGCGGAAGTTGTTGCTGCTCTGCTAACAGACTCTGATGCAGAGTGAGAGAGATGTTTAACCCGGCGAAATGAAGATGACTGTGGCAGAACAAGCACAGAACATCCGCCAAAAGCAACCTACAGCAATGTTCGTTGCTCGGCTCGCCAAGCTTTACTTTTGCAGGTCGCATGGCAGTAAATAATATACATAACAAGATGGAAATATAGACTAGAAAATATATTTTGACATGCTCTGTCCTCCGTCCATGACACTAACTCACTGAGGAGCTGCCAGTTTTAATCTGAACAGCTCTTAATGCAGAGTGGATGGTTAGATGCATGATGGGCTAGTATTAACAAAAATAAAAAAAATAAAGGTCTTTCCAGCATTAAGGTAATAACATTACTGTTTTAATTTTAATCATCTTGTCTCAGTTATAAATTTGACTGGTAAAATAATGATAAAGAACTATATTAAAACTTGTTTTTAAAAATGTCTTTGTCATTTGAATATTGATTTTAAAATCAATTTAAATCATAAATCAGATTTATTTTTAATTTTTTTTTAGGCCATATGCTATCGCCCAGCACTAAAAGCAAGTAAAAAAGGCTACATTTAAAATCAATTAAGTTGTCAATTAATAAAGCTCTTTTTTACATTGTGTGCATTTTGTTGATTATAATGAGAGAACCTGAGTTTAATTTTGTGGACGTTTTATTAATCCATCCATTCTTTAGAGTTTTAAAGATTTAGCTAAATCATGCAGGTATAATTTATTTGTTTTTTTTTGTTTTAGGCTAATTAGGCCTAAATAATGGGGATTAAATTATACAGTGCTTCACTTTTACTAAACATACAAAAATGTCTTAATCTGTGTACAGGCAAATTTATTTTTTTAAGTTATCTGTCAAAATAAAGGACAGGTAACAAATAACAAAATGGATGTTGTTTTATTAAAGGAATTTTAAAATATAAATTAAAATATAGGCATAATATAATATAATTTATTTTTTTTCTTATTGTGTTGCTTAAGAGCAAACGCAGAGGGAGATTGACAGAGTTATTGGAAAGAACAGAATCCCTACAATGGATGACAGGAAGTCCCTCCCCTTCACTGATGCTGTGATTCATGAAGTACAGCGTTATCTGGACATTGTCCCTCTAAATCTTCCCCATTATGCCATGAAAGACATCAGATTCAGAGGTTATGTAATTCCAAAGGTAACAGTTAACTATAATAATCGGCTGTTTTCATCTAATAATTTCATCAGATAATTTCATTGTTCAACATTAGTTGTTCAGTATTTTTGAGTCTGGAAATATTTACATACTTCTAAATTGATTTTTTTCCCTAGGACACAGTAATTATTCCCATGTTGCACTCTGTCTTAAGAGATGAGGGACAGTGGGAAACCCCTTGGACCTTTAACCCAGAGCACTTTCTGGATGCCAGTGGAAACTTTCAAAAGAATCCAGCTTTTCTGCCCTTCTCTGCAGGTAAGCTCTGGACAGTCTACAACTCCTGTTTAACTTTATAGTATTAAAAAGGAAAATAGTGTGTCGATAATACAAGATGACAGCAGAAAACAGTCAGTTATCATTTTCACATCCTGCGGCACATCGTTTAAATAGCAAATGCATTTGCACACATCTGTGCTCCCATGGGCAAGCTGGTCAAGTCAAGTCAAGTCACCTATTTTACATAGCGCTTTAAACATAAAAGATTGTGCTAAAGCAGCTGAACAACATCAATTAGGAAAACAGTGTGTAAGTGCAAAATGACAGTTAAAGCCAGTTAATCATTGAATTCAGTGATGTCATCATCTCAGTTCAGTTTAAATAGTATCTGTGCAATCAAGGAACCAAAACTCCATCGTTTACAGAATGGAAAAAAAAAAACCTTGGGAGAAACCAGGCTCAGTCGGGGGGCCAGTTCCCCTCTGACCAGACGAAACCAGCAGTTCATTTCCAGGCTGCAGCAAAGTCAAATTGTGCAGAAGAATCATATGTTTCCTGTGGTCTTGAACGAAGAAATGACTCGTCATCCAGTTTTTTAAATCATCTATCAATTCCATTCGTTTTTCAAATTGGTATGTTTCACCGGGCTATGAAGAAATATAGAGCTGATTATCATCAGCATAACAGGGAAAGCTAACACTGTGTTTCCCAATGATATCTCCGAAGGGTTAGGTATGATACCTCTTCATTCAATGCTACAAATTGATAGCGATATGGTTACAATTATATCTTTAATATCTGTGATGTTGAGAAATTTAAATCCTTGTTGATGCTTTATTTTTCATTATTTAAGCCACTATATTGAATAAATACCTGGGGTTATCTTTGTTATCTTCTAAAAGAGATGAAAAGTAATCAGATCTAACAGTTTTTAATGCTTTTCTGTAGGATAAGTTGCTTTCTGGCCAAGGTATATGAAATACCTCTAGTTTTGTTTTCCTCCAGCTGCGCTCCATTTTCCGGGCTGCTCTCTTTAGGGTCCGAGTTTGCTCATTATACCATGGTGTCAGTCTGTTTTCCTTAACCTTCCTTAAGCGTAAAGGAGCAACTGTTTCGGTTACATCATGAAGTTTTTCTGAGGTTTTGGATATGCTAAGGAATTGGGATACATTAGGAAGATTACTTACAAAGCAGTCTTTTGTGGTAGAAGTGATGGTTCTTCCATACTTGTAATAAGAAGTAGAATTTACAGCTTTAGCTATATGAAGTTTGCACAAAATAATTATCTGAGATATAATTGTTTGGCTGCATAATTTCAACACCATCAACATCAATTCCATGTGACAGTATTAAATCTAGAGTATGATTTAGACAAAGAGTAGGTCCTGAGACATGTTGTCTAACCACAGTAGAGTTCAGAATGTCTATAAATGCTGACCCCAATGCATCTTTTGCATTATCAACATGGATATTATAATCAATTTTTAAGGATATCTGTTTACTCAAACGGTTAGAGTTAAGTTACTTGTCGTGTTTTACAGTGTATTCTATTATTTTATATTATATAATGATAACGTTTGATTCAAATGATGGTACTGATGGTATTAGTTATTTTAAATTTAACAAAACATAAATAAAAAAGTTTCTGGGGTTAGCAAAATTAGTTTTTAGCAAAATTGACTGTTATCCAAATTGTGGTCATTAATATATCTCTTCTTTGTTGTATCTCTGTAGGTAAGCGTTCTTGCGTGGGTGAGTCTCTGGCTCGTATGGAGCTTTTTATGTTCATCGTCTCTCTGCTTCAGAAGTTCAGTTTCAGTAGTCCAAAGGGTCCAGATGGAGTAGACACCAGTCCTGAACTCAGCAGCTTTGCAAACATGCCTCGACATTATCAGCTCATAGCCTCCCCTCGCTGAAAAAAAAAAAGAAAAATTCAAGTCAACAAGATGGAAACATCTTTCCAAACCACACCGTGATTTATTTCAGTTGGATCTTTAACCATATGTGGTATTCATTTAGTAGTTGTTAATTACTCTCTTAACTTTTTGGTAATGAATCCCTTTATTACACGCTTGCAATTTAACTGTGGCAACACCCAGATATACACCTTTAATCACAATTAAAATATATTCACTTATTTTACTTTTTATGTACGGGAACCAGTCAAAAATAACCATAAAATTTACATTTTTGCACATAGCTCTAAAGCCACCACACTGTAAAACCCGACAAGTAACTTAACTCAAACTGTATGAGTAAACAGATATCCTTAATAACCTGACAGATTAGATTTCCTCAAACTGTTTGAGGCAACCGATTGCCTTTAACCATTTAAGTTTTAAAACTAATAGTTGTGAGGATTCTGAACTTAATTCAGGCCCCGTCCACACGGAGACGGAGTTTACCCCAATCCGATCTTTTTTTTTTCCTCGTCTCAAGAAATATCCACATCCACACGAAACTGCATAATGATGTAGTATACATGCCAGACCAGTATGTGGTCCTGTAATTCTGCCACAGAGATACACTAAAAACAGAGAAGAAGACTTGTACTATGCTCATAAACCTTGCGCGTGGTACACAAACGAACCTGGAACAATACATTTATTAATCTGTGTTAATGTTAGTTAATAAAAAGACAATCGTTCAGTGTTTGTTCATGTTTTTGTTGCTGTTACGTGACGTAGAGGTGTCTGACTGGGGGGAGACGAGGGCTGAAAATATATGGATTAGCCGTCCAGACGAAAACGCAAAGACGGCGTTTTCAAATTTATCCACTCTGGGACCCGGTTTCAAAAAATAGCGGTTTCAACTTATGAAAACGCCGGATCCGTGTGGACGGAACGCCTATCCGATAAAAAATTTGTGCGTATTCACAGAAACGCGTCTCTGTGTGGACAGGGCCTCAGTTAGGGTTCACTGAAAGAAGATATACATTGCAAGTAAGTAATTAAGTGATTAATTGAGTTATAATTGAGCATTAGTTATGAACAGCTGCTGTTAACAAACAGAATCACTGAAGAAAAGAAAGGAACTACAACTGACTTCAGTCACAGCCTCACTAAACCTGACAAGTTATGTTAACTCAAACCGTTGGAGGCAACCGATTCCCTTAAACCATTTAAGTTTTAAAACTAACAGTTATGAGTACTCTGAACTTAATTCAGCTGAGTTCAGAAAAAGAAGCTATACATTGCAATTAAGTAATAAAGTGATTAACTGAGCGATAATTGTGAATTAGTGATGAACAGCTGCTGTTAAACATAATTGCTAAAGAAAAGAGAAACACAAGAACTACAGGTCCTTCTCAAAAAATTTGCATATTGTGAAAAAGTTCATTATTTTCCATAATGTAATGATAAAAATTAAACTTTCATATATTTTAGATTCATTGCACACCAACTTTTATTGTTATAATACTGATCTTTTATTGTTATAATACTGATGATTTTGGCATACAGCTCATGAAAACCCAAAATTCCTTTCTCAAAAAATTAGCATATCATGAAAAGGTTCTCTAAACGAGCTATTAACCTAATCATCTGAATCAACTAATTAACTCTAAACACCTGCAAAAGATTCCCGAGGCTTTTAAAAACTCCCAGCCTGGTTCAATACTCAAAACCGCAATCATGGGTAAGACTGCCGACCTGACTGCTGTCCAGAAGGCCATCATTGACACCCTCAAGCGAGAAGGTAAGACACAAAAATAAATTTCTGAATGAATAGGCTGTTCCCAGAGTGCTGTATCAAGGCACCTCAGTGGGAAGTCTGTGGGAAGGAAAAAGTGTGGCAAAAAAACGCTGCACAACGGGAAGAGGTGACCGGACCCTGAGGAAGATTGTGGAGAAGGACCGATTCCAGACCTTGGGGGACCTGCGGAAGCAGTGGACTGAGTCTGGAGTAGAAACATCCAGAGCCACCGTGCACAGGCATGTGCAGGAAATGGGCTACAGAGAAGCAGCACTGGACTGTTGCTCAGTGGTCCAAAGTACTTTTTTTGGATGAAAGCAAATTTTGCATGTCATTCGGAAATCAAGGTGCCAGAGTCTGGAGGAAGACTGGGGAGAAGGAAATGCCAAAATGCCTGAAGTCCAGTGTCAATTACCCACAGTCAGTGATGGTCTGGGGTGCCAAGTCAGCTGCTGGTGTTGGTCCACTGTGTTTTATCAAGGGCAGGGTCAATGCAGCTAGCTATCAGGAGATTTTGGAGCACTTCATGCTTTCATCTGCTGAAAAGCTTTATGGAGATGAAGATTTCGTTTTTCAGCACGACCTGGCACCTGCTCACAGTGCCAAAACCACTGGTAAATGGTTTACTGACCATGGTATTACTGTGCTCAATTGGCCTGCCAACTCTCCTGACCTGAACCCCATAGAGAATCTGTGGGATATTGTGAAGAGAAAGTTGAGAGACGCAAGACCCAACACTCTGGATGAGCTTAAGGCCGCTATCGAAGCATCCTGGGCCTCCATAACACCTCAGCAGTGCCACAGGCTGATTGCCTCCATGCCACGCCGCATTGAAGCAGTCATTTCTGCAAAAGGATTCCCGACCAAGTATTGAGTGCATAACTGAACATAATTATTTGAAGGTTGACTTTTTTGTATTAAAAACACTTTTCTTTTATTGGTTGGATGAAATATGCTAATTTTTTGAGATAAGAATTTTGGGTTTTCATGAGCTGTATGCCAAAATCATCAGTATTAAAACAATAAAAGACCTGAAATATTTCAGTTGGTGTGCAATGAATCTAAAATACATGAAAGTTTAATTTTTATCATTACATTATGGAAAATAATGAACTTTTTCACAATATGCTATTTTTTTAGAAGGACCTGTACTACAACTGACTTCAGACACAGCCTTAGATGAAATCAACTGAAATAAAATACATGAAATCTCTCAAGATCTGATTAAACAACCCCACAAACAGCATCACCAGCTCCACTTATTAATAAAAAGACTGACTTTATTTATGTCAGACGTCTACAGAACATCTTATTGAGAATTCACTTTACATAGGTTTTCACATGGTTTAGATGTTTATTTATTGTTTCATTTGAAGTAAACATTTTAGAGATCAGTGTTTGCTTTAGTTGGGCTCTTGACCCTTGAGTTCTGCTTTAGTTTTTTTCTTTTGGCTGCTGTGACCATATGTTTCTAAAACATTTGTTGTAACTCAAAAGCCCAGAAAAAAAAATATCATCAGGTGTTACACACAAAAAAGCTACTTTTATCCAAAGCAGCTTACCGTGCCTTCAGGCTAACAATTTTTTACTTAACCTGTACCTAGAGGTGTTGGTTGTTATACTGTATATTGGTCATAATAATCATCAATTATTGAACTGTTTGGAGTCTAATATCTGATGAAATAGGTGTTGTGCAATTAGTTGGATTGATTATAGTAAAACTGAATTTAAGAGCTAGTGTTTGTTATAATCCATTAATATAAAGAACTTTCCAAACAGTTTGGTCTTCAATGGTGTCAATTAGTCACACACAGACATCAATAATCAGCATATGAACTGAACAATGAACAATAGTGAAAAAAAAATGCAGCAGCAAATGCTGGGAGCCATGAATGAGTTTTGTATTACAATACTACTCAGCATGCATTGCAGCATGTTTTTTGTCACCATTGTTGAGGTTCATATTCTGATTATTGATGTCTGTGTGTGACTAATTGCTGCCGTAGAAAAAAAGATGTATGTGTATAGAGTGTTTGAGAAGTTATTTATATTGACTCATTATGACAGAACCACCAGCTCTTTGAATGGTTTTCAATCCGCCAGACTTATTGTCATCACCAACATGCTTTTGAACAACCAATAACTGATAATCTTTTCTTTGGGGTTTTTGAATTATAACAAACATGTTCCAAAAAACACATGGTTGCAACAACCAGAAAAAAGTAAACTAAGACAGAAATCAAAGGTCAAGAGCCCAATTAAAGTAAACACTGATCTCTAACATGGTTACTTCAAATGAAACAATAATTCAACATCTAAACCTTAATTAATTCTCGATAAGATCTCGATAAGATGTCTGACAGAAATAAAGTCAGTCTGGTTATAATAAGTGGAGCTGGTGATGCTGTTTGTGGGGTTGTTTAATCAGATTTAATGTATTTTATTTCAGTTGATTTCATCTAAGACTTTCTGAAGTCAATTGTAGTAGTTCTTGTGTTGTTATTTCTTCTGTAATTATGTTTGTTAACACCAGCTGTTCATCACTTATGCTCAATTGGCACTTAGTTAATCACTTAATTACAAAGTTTTAAAACTTACATGGTTTAAATCGAGGCAATCTGTTTACTCAAACGGTTTCAGTTAAGTTACTTGTCGGTTTTGCAGTGCAGGCTAATATGAACTTAATGTTTTTAATAACATACATATTTCCAATTTTTCATACAGTACTTCCAACTTAACATTAAACTGAAAGTTGAAAACTAGCATCTGAATATTTCATCAGTGGAAATCTTTTTTCTCAGGGTCTTAGTCTTTAAATGAAAATAAATCAATGTTGGGTCAACAAAAAAAATGTATAAAAAAAAATCGACTTGCTATCTATAGTATATGCAAGTACATTTCATGTAGGCATCATATTTGTTTCTTGATGTCATGCAAAAGCTTTCTATGTGGTCCATTTCTGTGATTGTTCCCACCCTAGTAGGTCCACTCAATTACATCCATATCTCCCAAATCCTTAATCTCCAAGTAGTTGACTTACAAACACCCCAAAGTCTCTCCAGGTTTTGTGTATTTGCACCTATAACAGGGTCAATACAATTGTATGGTTGATGTTCCTGTGGTCATAACCTTCATTCTGAAGATTGCGGTCAGACCTCCATCCATCTGAAATGACTGAGCTTCCCTGGGAAATGTGCTTCTTTGTGAGTGGCATGAGATTTCTTGCTGAACGACAATGCACAATTTAAAAAATAGGTCTCCTCCTCTCAACCTTGATGCCTAGCATTCCGAATACCCAGGTGCTTCTTTTGTTTGCCCGTCCTCTAGAGGCAATTATATTGAAATCCGCATAGTGACACCCACTATTAAATGTTTCTGCAATCATGGTATAACATAAGGGAATAAATTCAAAAGTTCTATCTAAATTGGACTCTGTCAGTACACAGTTGTTTTGAACTGATTATCAACACTGATGATGAACAAATGCAGAATACAGAATTTAATAAATTGAATAAATAATTTTACCCAAACTGTTTGTGTGCATGTGTTTGTGTATATTTACATATATACAGGTGATGGTCATGTAATAAGAAAATCATCATAAAGTGGATTTATTTCACCAATTCCATTCAAAAAGTGAAACTTGTATATTATATTAATTCATTACACACAGACTGATATATTTAAGATGTTTATTTATTTTCATTTTGATTATTATAACTGAAAACTAAGGAAAACCCAAATTCAGCATCTCAGAAAATTTGAATGTTACTTGAGACCAATACAAAGGAAAGATTTTTAGAAATCTTGGCAAACTGAAAAGTATGAACATGAAAAGTATGAGCATGTACAGCACTCAATACTTAGTTGTGGCTCCTTTTGCCTGAATTACTGCAGCAATGCGGCGTGGCATGGAGTCAATCAGTCTGTGGCCCTGCTTAGGTGTTATGAGAGACCAGGTTACTCTGAAAGTGGCCTTCAGCCCTTCTGCATTCTTGGTTCTGGCATATCGCATCTTCCTCTTCACAATACCCCATAGATTTTCTCCTGCCTCGCTCTGCTCCCACAGCCTAGGCCCACTACTTCACCAATATATTTGGTCTTTTTATGGTTGAACTCCTAAAGATCACCCCGGGTCAAGAAAAGAAAATGATACAGTGCAACGATGTGCCCATTGCATCTAATTCTGATGGTTGTAATAATATCAACACCATATCATCTCATAATGTATGTATATGTTTTATTATGAGTCAGTTATAAGAAATAGGGTTTTATGCCCCATGTGTATCTTATGAGGGGTTACTGACGGGTAGGTGTTAGGGGTTAGGGGAATGAAACATCCAAGGTTCAGACTTAAGGTCTGAACTTGGTTGTGCTCGGTCCATCCATCCACTGACCACTAAAGACCGATCCAAGACAGGCCGAGTTCACAAGCCCACACCCCCTCCCATTCCTACCTGTGATTAGCAGTGCGACCTCTTGATCCCTCAGAGAACCGATATAGCCATTCAATGTCCTTAAATATTTTTGGTTACACCACAGTGGTTACTGAGGGGAAGGTTTAGAGCCAGAGTTTTCACCTTTCGAGCAGAGCCCCATAGCCCAGGCCCACAACAACCTCCCAATAAAATGAGATTTCAAATAAGTATTCTGTTATATTCATTATTTATAATACAATACATATAATTATATATGTTTCAAACCATTAGTGATAGAATGGGTAGATTAGGGTTAGGGTTAGGAGGGTTAGTTAAGGGAATGAAGAGTCCAAGATCTGGGGCCCTGGGGTCCCCATTATATCTAATTCTGATTACATTATGATAGTAATAATGTCAACACCATATTATCTCATTATGTATGTATATGTTTTATATTTGGTTGTGTTATGTGATAATAATAATCATAATAGAGTTAGGGTAAGGTTTAGAGTTAGGGGTATATAGGGGTATATAGGGGTATATAGGTATATAGGGTATATAGGGTAAAATGCGAAATTGCACCCCCCTATAGGGTGGGGTGCACTTCGTTTCTATAGGTCCTAGAGGGCTGAAATTCGGTATATATACTATTTAGAGGGCGCCCTATCGTTTGCACTCAGTTTGGTAGCTCTAGCGCCACCAGGTGCTGAGATATGGTATTGCACCCCCAGTTGTTTTGCAGTTAGAGGTCTGAAATTTGGTGTCTATACTAATTAGAGGACACCCAGTCGATTGCACTTGGTTTCATCGCTCTTGCTCCTCCAGGGGCCGAGATATGGTACTGCACCCTTACTTGAGTTTCGCAGTGCTAGGGTTGAGTTTCGCTGTGCTAGGGTTAGGATTAGAAAAAATCCAAGAGCTGAAGCACAGTCCAGCTCTGGTAATGCGCAGTCCTTCAATACTCCTTCTGGCCTCTCTCCCGACTCAGCCGAGGCCTGCCCCCACGGCCTAGGCCCATCGCTGCACCACCAATATATTTGGTCTTTTTATCGTTGAACCACAGATAGTGAGATTTTTAAACGTATGAACGAGTATTGTTTTTTAATAATAAGTGTTATTTATTAAGGTTTTTATGTTATTTCTTAATACTTATGAGTAATACTTCTCCATGTAATTCATTAGGGGTAGAACGGGTAGGGTTAGGATGGGTGGGGTCAGGGTTAGATTAGAGTTAGGGGAATGAAACGTCCAAGGCCCAGACCTGAGGTCTGAACCTGGTTGTGCACGGTCCATCCGTCCACTGACCACTAAAGACCGATCCAAGCCAGACCGAGTCCATGAGTCAATGCAAAAAAATCCAAAATGGGGCTAAAATATTTGTGGTTATTTCCACTAGGTTTGCACAACAAAATGGGTGTTAAGGTTAGGTGTTGTGTGGTGCAGTACATCTTTGAAAAAACTCGACATCTGTATGGATGGAGGAAATCGTTCTAAACCCCCAAGAGAGTAATCAGTAATTTAACTATACACAACTCAACATCGTTTTGGATGGAGGAATACGTTTCTGTGACTTCAAGAGATCTCAACATCGTCTGGATGGAGAAAACAATTTTTGGAACCTTCTAGAAAATTTCTGTGGCTCTCTACATCATACACCACACTGATGGAGGCCTTAAAGTGGACTGTTCAAGCCTTATCGCGACGTTTCGGAATTTATTTTCCTTCTTCAGGCTAGCTCGAACACAAAATGAAAGGTTCCAGTCACTCAGTCTTATTTATACTGTTTCTGAGGGGGCGTGTCTGCACTCACATACGTTCCAACACTAAATATCAGCACTTTTTGGTGCGTCATGATCCATTTTGGTGTGATTTACCATTTTGTTGCACTGATATTTCACATCAACTCACTAAAACAAGGCCCGGCAAGGACCAGCCCAAAGCTCAGAGACGGAGGCACTGGCTGGTTAGGGGAATGAAACGTCCAAGGCCCAGACCTGAGGTCTGAACCTGGTTGTGCACGGTCCATCCGTCCACTGACCACTAAAGACCGATCCAAGCCAGACCGAGTCCATGAGTCAATGCAAAAAAATCCAAAATGGGGCTAAAATATTTGTGGTTATTTCCACTAGGTTTGCACAACAAAATGGGTGTTAAGGTTAGGTGTTGTGTGGTGCAGTACATCTTTGAAAAAACTCGACATCTGTATGGATGGAGGAAATCGTTCTAAACCCCCAAGAGAGTAATCAGTAATTTAACTATACACAACTCAACATCGTTTTGGATGGAGGAATACGTTTCTGTGACTTCAAGAGATCTCAACATCGTCTGGATGGAGAAAACAATTTTTGGAACCTTCTAGAAAATTTCTGTGGCTCTCTACATCATACACCACACTGATGGAGGCCTTAAAGTGGACTGTTCAAGCCTTATCGCGACGTTTCGGAATTTATTTTCCTTCTTCAGGCTAGCTCGAACACAAAATGAAAGGTTCCAGTCACTCAGTCTTATTTATACTGTTTCTGAGGGGGCGTGTCTGCACTCACATACGTTCCAACACTAAATATCAGCACTTTTTGGTGCGTCATGATCCATTTTGGTGTGATTTACCATTTTGTTGCACTGATATTTCACATCAACTCACTAAAACAAGGCCCGGCAAGGACCAGCCCAAAGCTCAGAGACGGAGGCACTGGCTGGTTAGGGGAATGAAACGTCCAAGGCCCAGACCTGAGGTCTGAACCTGGTTGTGCACGGTCCATCCGTCCACTGACCACTAAAGACCGATCCAAGCCAGACCGAGTCCATGAGTCAATGCAAAAAAATCCAAAATGGGGCTAAAATATTTGTGGTTATTTCCACTAGGTTTGCACAACAAAATGGGTGTTAAGGTTAGGTGTTGTGTGGTGCAGTTAGGGTTAGGTTTGGAAAAGTACAACAGCTCCCCCCAACCTAGCCCTCGTCTAGGCCGGTTTGGGATAGGGAGACTGAGGGAAAGGTGCACGGGCCCACGCTTGTCAGACTATACCATATCGCATGAGATCATCTCCGGTCTAGGAGCTGTGCTTGTCTAAGCATTGGGCCTAAAAAAGTGAAAGTTATGTTTTTGGTTAAATTTAGGCTCTGAATTTTTTCACCCTTAAGTTTCACAGTGCTCGAGTTGAACCGGCTGGGTTCATAATTGCTGAGGTTATGGCGGTTAGCTTGAGAGTGCAGTTTGTTCCAGCACTCAATCTAGATCTAAGTAGATATGAGAACACAAAGTTCTTGACTGAACTTGTTCCAGATCGGCGAACCAGACCACAACTCGAAGGTCGCAGACCGGTAATCCCGACCCAGCATCGTGCTCTGCCAAAAAGTATTGTTTCAGCCAGACTGCCATGTTATCAAAGACGGTTAATGTCATAGTTAAATTATAATCATTGGGTCTGTGATTGTTAAGTTTAGGGTGTGTTTTAGTTCAGCCTTAAATTTAGCTGTGTTAGAATTACACCGACTAGGTTTGCAAACCGCTGGGTCTGTGACGGTTAAGTTTAGGGTGTGGTTTGGTTCAGCCTTAAATTTAGCTGTGTTAGAATTAAACCGGCTAGGTTTTTAAACCGCTGGGTCTGTGTTAGAGTTAGGGTTAGGGTTAGGTTAGGGTTAGGGTTAGGGTTAGGTTAGAGTTAGGGTTAGGGTTAGGGTTAGAGTTAGAGGAATGAAACGTCCAAGGTCCAGACCTGAGGTCTGAACCTGGTTGTGCACGGTCCATCCGTCCACTGACCACTATCCCGGACACCACCTCTCGACTTCCAGGGGCCCAAAAATATCTCTCTGTTGACGCAAAAAATCCAAAAATGGGGTTAGAGAACTCAGGGCTCTTTCCCTTAGGTCTGCACAGCAACTGTGGCTGGTAAGTTTAGTGTGTGTGGTGTAGTTCACGTTTCCCCAAAGAAAAAAACGGTGTACGTCACTTCATCGGTGTAGATGAAGGAAATAAATTTAGTTTGACTCTCTCGTCTTTTAGATACACTTCAATAAATTCAGTTTGACTCTCTCGTCTTTTAGATACACTTTATTTGACTCTCTTCTCATATATGTGGCTCTCTACATCACCCAGTCTCATGATGGAGGCCCAAAATCCTGTGTCCAAGGCCTATCGCGACGTTTCGGATTTTCTGATCCTTCCTCAGGCAAGCGTTGGACACAAATGGCTGGAATTCTCTACAGCAGCCATGTATTTATGTTTTTTTCTGAGTGGGCGTGTTCCCCACTCACACCAAACCACTTATTTTTCAAAAATAAAAACGAATTGTTTTAACTGTCTCAGTTATGTGTTTTTACTATTTTTGCATCCCCACAAAAAATTCCGGGGCCCCCGGTCACCAAAGAGGGGCCCAGAGAAAGCTCAGAGACGAAGGCACTGGCTGGTTAGAGGAATGAAACGTCCAAGGTCCAGACCTGAGGTCTGAACCTGGTTGTGCACGGTCCATCCGTCCACTGACCACTATCCCGGACACCACCTCTCGACTTCCAGGGGCCCAAAAATATCTCTCTGTTGACGCAAAAAATCCAAAAATGGGGTTAGAGAACTCAGGGCTCTTTCCCTTAGGTCTGCACAGCAACTGTGGCTGGTAAGTTTAGTGTGTGTGGTGTAGTTCACGTTTCCCCAAAGAAAAAAACGGTGTACGTCACTTCATCGGTGTAGATGAAGGAAATAAATTTAGTTTGACTCTCTCGTCTTTTAGATACACTTCAATAAATTCAGTTTGACTCTCTCGTCTTTTAGATACACTTTATTTGACTCTCTTCTCATATATGTGGCTCTCTACATCACCCAGTCTCATGATGGAGGCCCAAAATCCTGTGTCCAAGGCCTATCGCGACGTTTCGGATTTTCTGATCCTTCCTCAGGCAAGCGTTGGACACAAATGGCTGGAATTCTCTACAGCAGCCATGTATTTATGTTTTTTTCTGAGTGGGCGTGTTCCCCACTCACACCAAACCACTTATTTTTCAAAAATAAAAACGAATTGTTTTAACTGTCTCAGTTATGTGTTTTTACTATTTTTGCATCCCCACAAAAAATTCCGGGGCCCCCGGTCACCAAAGAGGGGCCCAGAGAAAGCTCAGAGACGAAGGCACTGGCTGGTTAGAGGAATGAAACGTCCAAGGTCCAGACCTGAGGTCTGAACCTGGTTGTGCACGGTCCATCCGTCCACTGACCACTATCCCGGACACCACCTCTCGACTTCCAGGGGCCCAAAAATATCTCTCTGTTGACGCAAAAAATCCAAAAATGGGGTTAGAGAACTCAGGGCTCTTTCCCTTAGGTCTGCACAGCAACTGTGGCTGGTAAGTTTAGTGTGTGTGGTGTAGTTCACGTTTCCCCAAAGAAAAAAACGGTGTACGTCACTTCATCGGTGTAGATGAAGGAAATAAATTTAGTTTGACTCTCTCGTCTTTTAGATACACTTCAATAAATTCAGTTTGACTCTCTCGTCTTTTAGATACACTTTATTTGACTCTCTTCTCATATATGTGGCTCTCTACATCACCCAGTCTCATGATGGAGGCCCAAAATCCTGTGTCCAAGGCCTATCGCGACGTTTCGGATTTTCTGATCCTTCCTCAGGCAAGCGTTGGACACAAATGGCTGGAATTCTCTACAGCAGCCATGTATTTATGTTTTTTTCTGAGTGGGCGTGTTCCCCACTCACACCAAACCACTTATTTTTCAAAAATAAAAACGAATTGTTTTAACTGTCTCAGTTATGTGTTTTTACTATTTTTGCATCCCCACAAAAAATTCCGGGGCCCCCGGTCACCAAAGAGGGGCCCAGAGAAAGCTCAGAGACGAAGGCACTGGCTGGTTAGAGGAATGAAACGTCCAAGGTCCAGACCTGAGGTCTGAACCTGGTTGTGCACGGTCCATCCGTCCACTGACCACTATCCCGGACACCACCTCTCGACTTCCAGGGGCCCAAAAATATCTCTCTGTTGACGCAAAAAATCCAAAAATGGGGTTAGAGAACTCAGGGCTCTTTCCCTTAGGTCTGCACAGCAACTGTGGCTGGTAAGTTTAGTGTGTGTGGTGTAGTTCACGTTTCCCCAAAGAAAAAAACGGTGTACGTCACTTCATCGGTGTAGATGAAGGAAATAAATTTAGTTTGACTCTCTCGTCTTTTAGATACACTTCAATAAATTCAGTTTGACTCTCTCGTCTTTTAGATACACTTTATTTGACTCTCTTCTCATATATGTGGCTCTCTACATCACCCAGTCTCATGATGGAGGCCCAAAATCCTGTGTCCAAGGCCTATCGCGACGTTTCGGATTTTCTGATCCTTCCTCAGGCAAGCGTTGGACACAAATGGCTGGAATTCTCTACAGCAGCCATGTATTTATGTTTTTTTCTGAGTGGGCGTGTTCCCCACTCACACCAAACCACTTATTTTTCAAAAATAAAAACGAATTGTTTTAACTGTCTCAGTTATGTGTTTTTACTATTTTTGCATCCCCACAAAAAATTCCGGGGCCCCCGGTCACCAAAGAGGGGCCCAGAGAAAGCTCAGAGACGAAGGCACTGGCTGGTTAGAGGAATGAAACGTCCAAGGTCCAGACCTGAGGTCTGAACCTGGTTGTGCACGGTCCATCCGTCCACTGACCACTATCCCGGACACCACCTCTCGACTTCCAGGGGCCCAAAAATATCTCTCTGTTGACGCAAAAAATCCAAAAATGGGGTTAGAGAACTCAGGGCTCTTTCCCTTAGGTCTGCACAGCAACTGTGGCTGGTAAGTTTAGTGTGTGTGGTGTAGTTCACGTTTCCCCAAAGAAAAAAACGGTGTACGTCACTTCATCGGTGTAGATGAAGGAAATAAATTTAGTTTGACTCTCTCGTCTTTTAGATACACTTCAATAAATTCAGTTTGACTCTCTCGTCTTTTAGATACACTTTATTTGACTCTCTTCTCATATATGTGGCTCTCTACATCACCCAGTCTCATGATGGAGGCCCAAAATCCTGTGTCCAAGGCCTATCGCGACGTTTCGGATTTTCTGATCCTTCCTCAGGCAAGCGTTGGACACAAATGGCTGGAATTCTCTACAGCAGCCATGTATTTATGTTTTTTTCTGAGTGGGCGTGTTCCCCACTCACACCAAACCACTTATTTTTCAAAAATAAAAACGAATTGTTTTAACTGTCTCAGTTATGTGTTTTTACTATTTTTGCATCCCCACAAAAAATTCCGGGGCCCCCGGTCACCAAAGAGGGGCCCAGAGAAAGCTCAGAGACGAAGGCACTGGCTGGTTAGAGGAATGAAACGTCCAAGGTCCAGACCTGAGGTCTGAACCTGGTTGTGCACGGTCCATCCGTCCACTGACCACTATCCCGGACACCACCTCTCGACTTCCAGGGGCCCAAAAATATCTCTCTGTTGACGCAAAAAATCCAAAAATGGGGTTAGAGAACTCAGGGCTCTTTCCCTTAGGTCTGCACAGCAACTGTGGCTGGTAAGTTTAGTGTGTGTGGTGTAGTTCACGTTTCCCCAAAGAAAAAAACGGTGTACGTCACTTCATCGGTGTAGATGAAGGAAATAAATTTAGTTTGACTCTCTCGTCTTTTAGATACACTTCAATAAATTCAGTTTGACTCTCTCGTCTTTTAGATACACTTTATTTGACTCTCTTCTCATATATGTGGCTCTCTACATCACCCAGTCTCATGATGGAGGCCCAAAATCCTGTGTCCAAGGCCTATCGCGACGTTTCGGATTTTCTGATCCTTCCTCAGGCAAGCGTTGGACACAAATGGCTGGAATTCTCTACAGCAGCCATGTATTTATGTTTTTTTCTGAGTGGGCGTGTTCCCCACTCACACCAAACCACTTATTTTTCAAAAATAAAAACGAATTGTTTTAACTGTCTCAGTTATGTGTTTTTACTATTTTTGCATCCCCACAAAAAATTCCGGGGCCCCCGGTCACCAAAGAGGGGCCCAGAGAAAGCTCAGAGACGAAGGCACTGGCTGGTTAGAGGAATGAAACGTCCAAGGTCCAGACCTGAGGTCTGAACCTGGTTGTGCACGGTCCATCCGTCCACTGACCACTATCCCGGACACCACCTCTCGACTTCCAGGGGCCCAAAAATATCTCTCTGTTGACGCAAAAAATCCAAAAATGGGGTTAGAGAACTCAGGGCTCTTTCCCTTAGGTCTGCACAGCAACTGTGGCTGGTAAGTTTAGTGTGTGTGGTGTAGTTCACGTTTCCCCAAAGAAAAAAACGGTGTACGTCACTTCATCGGTGTAGATGAAGGAAATAAATTTAGTTTGACTCTCTCGTCTTTTAGATACACTTCAATAAATTCAGTTTGACTCTCTCGTCTTTTAGATACACTTTATTTGACTCTCTTCTCATATATGTGGCTCTCTACATCACCCAGTCTCATGATGGAGGCCCAAAATCCTGTGTCCAAGGCCTATCGCGACGTTTCGGATTTTCTGATCCTTCCTCAGGCAAGCGTTGGACACAAATGGCTGGAATTCTCTACAGCAGCCATGTATTTATGTTTTTTTCTGAGTGGGCGTGTTCCCCACTCACACCAAACCACTTATTTTTCAAAAATAAAAACGAATTGTTTTAACTGTCTCAGTTATGTGTTTTTACTATTTTTGCATCCCCACAAAAAATTCCGGGGCCCCCGGTCACCAAAGAGGGGCCCAGAGAAAGCTCAGAGACGAAGGCACTGGCTGGTTAGAGGAATGAAACGTCCAAGGTCCAGACCTGAGGTCTGAACCTGGTTGTGCACGGTCCATCCGTCCACTGACCACTATCCCGGACACCACCTCTCGACTTCCAGGGGCCCAAAAATATCTCTCTGTTGACGCAAAAAATCCAAAAATGGGGTTAGAGAACTCAGGGCTCTTTCCCTTAGGTCTGCACAGCAACTGTGGCTGGTAAGTTTAGTGTGTGTGGTGTAGTTCACGTTTCCCCAAAGAAAAAAACGGTGTACGTCACTTCATCGGTGTAGATGAAGGAAATAAATTTAGTTTGACTCTCTCGTCTTTTAGATACACTTCAATAAATTCAGTTTGACTCTCTCGTCTTTTAGATACACTTTATTTGACTCTCTTCTCATATATGTGGCTCTCTACATCACCCAGTCTCATGATGGAGGCCCAAAATCCTGTGTCCAAGGCCTATCGCGACGTTTCGGATTTTCTGATCCTTCCTCAGGCAAGCGTTGGACACAAATGGCTGGAATTCTCTACAGCAGCCATGTATTTATGTTTTTTTCTGAGTGGGCGTGTTCCCCACTCACACCAAACCACTTATTTTTCAAAAATAAAAACGAATTGTTTTAACTGTCTCAGTTATGTGTTTTTACTATTTTTGCATCCCCACAAAAAATTCCGGGGCCCCCGGTCACCAAAGAGGGGCCCAGAGAAAGCTCAGAGACGAAGGCACTGGCTGGTTAGAGGAATGAAACGTCCAAGGTCCAGACCTGAGGTCTGAACCTGGTTGTGCACGGTCCATCCGTCCACTGACCACTATCCCGGACACCACCTCTCGACTTCCAGGGGCCCAAAAATATCTCTCTGTTGACGCAAAAAATCCAAAAATGGGGTTAGAGAACTCAGGGCTCTTTCCCTTAGGTCTGCACAGCAACTGTGGCTGGTAAGTTTAGTGTGTGTGGTGTAGTTCACGTTTCCCCAAAGAAAAAAACGGTGTACGTCACTTCATCGGTGTAGATGAAGGAAATAAATTTAGTTTGACTCTCTCGTCTTTTAGATACACTTCAATAAATTCAGTTTGACTCTCTCGTCTTTTAGATACACTTTATTTGACTCTCTTCTCATATATGTGGCTCTCTACATCACCCAGTCTCATGATGGAGGCCCAAAATCCTGTGTCCAAGGCCTATCGCGACGTTTCGGATTTTCTGATCCTTCCTCAGGCAAGCGTTGGACACAAATGGCTGGAATTCTCTACAGCAGCCATGTATTTATGTTTTTTTCTGAGTGGGCGTGTTCCCCACTCACACCAAACCACTTATTTTTCAAAAATAAAAACGAATTGTTTTAACTGTCTCAGTTATGTGTTTTTACTATTTTTGCATCCCCACAAAAAATTCCGGGGCCCCCGGTCACCAAAGAGGGGCCCAGAGAAAGCTCAGAGACGAAGGCACTGGCTGGTTAGAGGAATGAAACGTCCAAGGTCCAGACCTGAGGTCTGAACCTGGTTGTGCACGGTCCATCCGTCCACTGACCACTATCCCGGACACCACCTCTCGACTTCCAGGGGCCCAAAAATATCTCTCTGTTGACGCAAAAAATCCAAAAATGGGGTTAGAGAACTCAGGGCTCTTTCCCTTAGGTCTGCACAGCAACTGTGGCTGGTAAGTTTAGTGTGTGTGGTGTAGTTCACGTTTCCCCAAAGAAAAAAACGGTGTACGTCACTTCATCGGTGTAGATGAAGGAAATAAATTTAGTTTGACTCTCTCGTCTTTTAGATACACTTCAATAAATTCAGTTTGACTCTCTCGTCTTTTAGATACACTTTATTTGACTCTCTTCTCATATATGTGGCTCTCTACATCACCCAGTCTCATGATGGAGGCCCAAAATCCTGTGTCCAAGGCCTATCGCGACGTTTCGGATTTTCTGATCCTTCCTCAGGCAAGCGTTGGACACAAATGGCTGGAATTCTCTACAGCAGCCATGTATTTATGTTTTTTTCTGAGTGGGCGTGTTCCCCACTCACACCAAACCACTTATTTTTCAAAAATAAAAACGAATTGTTTTAACTGTCTCAGTTATGTGTTTTTACTATTTTTGCATCCCCACAAAAAATTCCGGGGCCCCCGGTCACCAAAGAGGGGCCCAGAGAAAGCTCAGAGACGAAGGCACTGGCTGGTTAGAGGAATGAAACGTCCAAGGTCCAGACCTGAGGTCTGAACCTGGTTGTGCACGGTCCATCCGTCCACTGACCACTATCCCGGACACCACCTCTCGACTTCCAGGGGCCCAAAAATATCTCTCTGTTGACGCAAAAAATCCAAAAATGGGGTTAGAGAACTCAGGGCTCTTTCCCTTAGGTCTGCACAGCAACTGTGGCTGGTAAGTTTAGTGTGTGTGGTGTAGTTCACGTTTCCCCAAAGAAAAAAACGGTGTACGTCACTTCATCGGTGTAGATGAAGGAAATAAATTTAGTTTGACTCTCTCGTCTTTTAGATACACTTCAATAAATTCAGTTTGACTCTCTCGTCTTTTAGATACACTTTATTTGACTCTCTTCTCATATATGTGGCTCTCTACATCACCCAGTCTCATGATGGAGGCCCAAAATCCTGTGTCCAAGGCCTATCGCGACGTTTCGGATTTTCTGATCCTTCCTCAGGCAAGCGTTGGACACAAATGGCTGGAATTCTCTACAGCAGCCATGTATTTATGTTTTTTTCTGAGTGGGCGTGTTCCCCACTCACACCAAACCACTTATTTTTCAAAAATAAAAACGAATTGTTTTAACTGTCTCAGTTATGTGTTTTTACTATTTTTGCATCCCCACAAAAAATTCCGGGGCCCCCGGTCACCAAAGAGGGGCCCAGAGAAAGCTCAGAGACGAAGGCACTGGCTGGTTAGAGGAATGAAACGTCCAAGGTCCAGACCTGAGGTCTGAACCTGGTTGTGCACGGTCCATCCGTCCACTGACCACTATCCCGGACACCACCTCTCGACTTCCAGGGGCCCAAAAATATCTCTCTGTTGACGCAAAAAATCCAAAAATGGGGTTAGAGAACTCAGGGCTCTTTCCCTTAGGTCTGCACAGCAACTGTGGCTGGTAAGTTTAGTGTGTGTGGTGTAGTTCACGTTTCCCCAAAGAAAAAAACGGTGTACGTCACTTCATCGGTGTAGATGAAGGAAATAAATTTAGTTTGACTCTCTCGTCTTTTAGATACACTTCAATAAATTCAGTTTGACTCTCTCGTCTTTTAGATACACTTTATTTGACTCTCTTCTCATATATGTGGCTCTCTACATCACCCAGTCTCATGATGGAGGCCCAAAATCCTGTGTCCAAGCCTATCGCGACGTTTCGGATTTTCTGATCCTTCCTCAGGCAAGCGTTGGACACAAATGGCTGGAATTCCTCTACAGCAGCCATGTATTATGTTTTTTTCTGAGTGGGCGTGTCCCCACTCACACCAACCACTTATTTTTCAAAATAAAAAACGAATTGTTTTAACTGTCTCAGTTATGTGTTTTACTATTTTTGCATCCCCACAAAAAATTCCGGGGCCCCCGGTCACCAAAGAGGGCCCAGAGAAAGCTCAGAGACGAAGGCAACTGGCTGGTTAGAGGAATGAAAACGTCCAAGGTCCAGACCTGAGGTCTGAACCTGTTGTGCACGGTCCATCCGT